>NC_056559.1:16261685-16274776 GCF_013358625.1 Macadamia integrifolia | reverse complement strand
CCCCCCCCCCGCCCCCTTTTTTTTTCTCTTGTAAAAACAATTAGCCTGACTTCATTGTTAACATTTGTATCAGTTTGACATGAAATTAGAGATCAACATAATTTGTTCTTCCAATGAAGACGTTGGAATGAATAACAATCCGACAAGATAAAAATTTCTCAGCAGAACCACCAACTCAAATTTTTTTACTAATCAAGTACAAACTTATTTCACTAGATAGTAAACCATTAAAAAACTTACAAATGGGATTGGTTCGATGTCCTGTTCTGCAATCCAATTTATATATATATATATATATATATAAGAGAATGCTGCCCTGTTGGCGCAGGTACACGCCAGCACACAGGAGCATCTTCAGAGCCCTACAGGGTGGGGGCAGCATGATCTTTCCGCACCTACTGCGCCCGGGCATTTCCTGCGCCAGCATGGTAGCCAAGGCAGCATTCTATAGGGAGAAAGAATGCCACCCACTAGGGTGTCTACGCCTAGAAAAGACCTTGCTGAAGATGCTCCCTCGCGCTAGCGTGTACCTGTGCATAGAGGTAGCATCCTATTGCCCATATATATATATATATATATATTATCTGGGAAAAGAACGGTCCCTGGTCGCGTGGCCCCTGCTCCCATACATAGAGGGCGGTGAAATTCCATCCCCACCCCTGTGAAACCCCAAAAACCCGTGTCTTATTGACTGTGCGCCCCCTCATTGGCCCCCACGCTAGAGTAGAGGCCGTGTGACTAGGGACTGTTCTTTTAACCATATATATATAAGAAGGCTGCCTAGTCACATGGTGCCTGCCCCCAAACACAGGAACTAGAGAAATTACTACCCCATCCCTCGCAAAATAAAAAATTCCATCCATATTGATGCCCTTGCGCATGCTCTCATAAGCAGGGGCCACACGACCAGGCAACGATCTTTTGATATATATATATATATATATATGTATTTATATATAAAAAATTTAGGATTGAAATTAAGCTCTTGAAAGTGGTTTCCATTGTCAAGTGTATCTTTTTCATTCTTCTAGGCAATCGCCGAAATCTTGGATATTTCGGCATTTTTTTTTTTAACTGAGACGAAATGACATACAAAATATAAAAGTACATAATCTCGGTCATATAACAGTCATCTCGGTCACATTTCGGTAATTTCGTTTCAAAATTTTACTCATTTTGGGAAAAAAATGCACTATTTCGTTGAAATTTCAGCCATCTCGATAATTTCGTTTCGCTTATTTTGCTAATTTTGGCCACTTCAGCCATTAGCCCCCCAAAATGGCTAGCTAAACACATGGAAAAAAATACACAATTTTGACGAAATTTCGGTGGTTTTGAAACCACCAAAACGAAACGAGTTCTCGAACCTTGCTTCTAGGTGATTACTATAGTCAAAATCTTTTTTCTTTTCTTTTTTTAATGATTCTCTTCAAATAGGAAAACCATGGAATCAAGCATTATCAAGGCATCCAGCAAGAAGCAAAACTCCATTTTCAGATTAGTTATAGATAGATTTCAAGTATAACAAATTGCTACTACTGGTCGAAATCTTCAAAGGGTTTTAAAACATTTGTTCTTGATGGAAGTAGTGATCCTTACTCTTATTGGTACATAGGTAAGGTAAAGTATGTCCAAGTTTCGAGCCAAGATAAAGCATGTTTAAGTTTCAGATCAAATGATGAATATTTGGGTCCAAACGATCAAATTTCCAGCCTCCACGAAACCAAATTAGCATATGCAGTGAAAAAGCAGAGGCATTGTGATCTGAAAGATATTAACTTAATCATATTTCTTGACTTTCATCATTCACCATTCCACTTTGATACCAACCACTTCACGTAACACATGTACAGCATGGGAGGTCTGTATGTCATCTTAGCCTCCACTGTCAAGATACTAAAACATGAGCAGCTTTATCAATTTTATTTTTCCATGAATCCACATGCTCATTTAACATAGCTTCTTTCACGATCTAGAAATGTGAGTTTAATATATATATATATATATATATATCATACTACTATATAAAAGTACGTATTCCCAGTCTTTGGTATACTTTTTCAAAATAACCAAAAAACCATTTACATCTACCAAAAAAAATTCCCAAATGACCAAAAAACACCCGAAAAAATCTCCAAATGACCAAAATCCCCTCAAAATTGAATATGAAACAAATATCATAATAAACTCTCTGTAATTCTTTCTCTCTCTCTCTCTCTCTCTAAACGTGGAAGAAAAAGGGGGAGAATAAAGTATTAAAAAGGCATATAATTATAAACCCTAAACCCACTCATCCTCTCACCCCTAAAAATGGAAGATAAATCAAATAATAATAATAAACTCTATAATTCTCACTCTCTCCCTCTCTTAATGTGGAGGAGAAAGGGGGAGAGTGGAGAGAGAAATAGAGAGAATTATGGTGAATGGGGATGGAATGAACAATTATGGAGAGAGATATACCAATAAAAAAAGAAGTTAATAATAATAAACTCTCCATAATTCTCTATTTCTCTCTCTCTCTCTCTCTCTCTCTCTCTCTAAACGTGTAGGAGAAAGGAGAGAGTAATAATTAATTAAATGTTTAAAAGGATTAAAAAAAGGCATATAATATTCCTCTCTCTCTCTCTCTCTCTCTCAACGTGGAGGAGAAAGGGGGAGAGTGGAGTATTAAAAAGGCATATAATTAGAATTATTAACTATTAAAAAATCATATAATTATAAACCAAACAAATGCACTATTATTCCTCCTTAAATCTCTCTCTCTCTCTCACTCATCGTCTTTCGAAAAAACGTAGAGCACAATGGGGGGAGATTCTCCATAAAGACAATAAATAATTAGGAAGACATTAAAAAGGTAAGTATGAAGAGAGATATACCAAAAAAAAATATATATGGCTCCTAAAATCTTCCTTCCATTCCTTACAAAATCTAAATGTGGAGGAAGGGGTATATTATCTCTATAATTCTTTTCCTCTCACTCATCTCTCTAAACGTGGAGGAGAGAGGGGTGGAGTAATCATTAATTATAATTATTACATATTAAAGGGATAAAAAAAATAGCCACAAAATTATAGTATGGAGAATTATGGAGAGATTTATTGCGCTATTATAATTATAAACCAAACAAATGCACTATTATTCCTCCTTAAATCTCTCTCTCTCTCTCTCTCTCTCTCTCTCTCTCTCTCTCTCTCTCATCCTTTTTGGAAAAAACATTGAGCACAATGGGGGGAGATTCTCCAGATAATTATGGAGAATAGGGAGAGAATAAATAATTATGGAGATATTAAAAAGGTAAATATGTTGAGAGATATTCCCAAAAAAAAAAAAAAAAAANAAAAAAAAAAAGGCTCATAAAATCTCTCATTCCATCCCTTACAAAATCTAAACGTGGAGGAAGGGGAATTTTCTCTCTATAATTATCTTTCTCTCACTCATCTCTCTGGACGTGAAGGAGAAAGGGGTGGAGTAATCATTAATTAAAATTATTACGTATTAAATGGATAAAAAAATAGCCACAAAATTATAGTCACATAATTATGGATAGATTTATTGCATTAATACGGTATCTTTCAATCAACTTTTATCAACTTTACAAGTTTTTATGCAATAAAATCCTTCCTTATATATACCACAGATAGGACAAAAAAACAACTACAATATCCCACGATTTCTCAATTTTCTGTCTCTTATAACAATAGTTCAAAATATTTTAAATTCTTATTTCTTTTTCTATTATAGTAGCACAAAAGGTTCTCAACTTCAGCTTATTTTTCTCTCGGATCACTGGCATTGCATTTTTCAATTTTAGATACTCCACATTCATAAAGTAGTATAATTCATTTAATCTCATATAATTCATTTAATATGCAAGATAGAGCTCATGTGGAGAAGTTATTGCATTATATTATGGAAAAATCTCCAGATGATGTGGAAAGCAAGCATGTTTTCACGTATACCGCTTTGATTTGATCATATATTATTTTTTTTCTTAATCAGTCTCAATGGTTTGTAATATTATGGTTTATTAGTATTATTGTTATATGCTATAAGATAATTATTTGTGAAATTGATGCCATCCTCAAGACCTCCGTAGAGGAAGACGAGATATATGTTTTTTATGTTTCATGTTCCCATCTTCTTTCTATTATGGGAATTGCACTATTTAGTTTGTGAATTTTATCTCTTGTATTCTGAATAATTAGGTTTAATTTTGTTTTTAGAAAATACAAACTTTGAAAATTTAGCTCACCAAACTTTTCAGAACTTACTTCAAATGAATTGACCCAATAATCTTATCTTAGGAAAATGTTTAATTAGAAGACTATCACCACGTGCAGTTGCACGTGTATTTTTACTAGTATATATATATAATGGACCTCTTAGTGTATCTTATGCCTATATACACGGGGAAGCGGAATTAGGCTGTGAAAAGATGCTCATGCCTTGACTCCACTTCCCCATGTATGTGGGCATATGGTACATTAGGAGGTAGCATTCTTTAGCCCACACACACACACACACACACATATATATATATAAATAAATAAATATAATATCATATATATGGTAAAAATAAAAAAACAAGGGTAGTCCGGCATTACATAGCCTTGAAACGGTAAAAAAATGTTTACCAAAAAAAGAGGAGGGGCTGCTTGCCTGCTTGGTCAATCAGGCCAACCCAGCCCAGCCAGGCCCAATTATGGTTATCAGGGCTGGCACTTGTTTGGGTTACCCCTGTTAGGCCTTAGGACTGGGCATGGGATGGGCCCGTCGGGGGGTTGAGCTAAAGGGCTACGCTTAAATCATCATCCAAACTCAAAAGATTAAGAAGAAAATAAAAGTTGACTTTTCTGAACTTGAGCCAAAAGAGAGAAGTCCTCGTATTAACAGAGCTCATCGAAGAAAAGATTTCAGACAACTTAAAGTCATAAGTTCGAAAATCTAGACGTCGAGCGGAAGGAGAACTCGAAGAAATGGCCCCGAGGGCTCCGACGATCAAAGAAGATAAGACAATTGAACGTACTCTCTCCATTTCTCTCTCCCTTACTCTCTTAGTGTCATTTTTTCTGCATCTCTGTGTGCGTGCGCGTGTTTTTCATATCCCAGAAACTGAAATTGAGCAATCACAAACTGGAAATCTCTGTCAATTTCAATTAGAAAAGGAATTCTCCGTCAAAGTTTGTCAGCATTTTGTTATTTATGATTGTTTTTAAAGTGAAATCTCGGTAGAAAGAATGAGGTTCAGCACTGTGAATGAGAAGAAGTAGCGAACTTAGCGTTCAATTTTTAAAGAATTCAAGAACTGAAATCACCTCTGCTACTACATGATATGATTTTTCTTATAATTTCCAATTCTTCTGTTGTTGGTTATGCTGAATTGAACATTCCCTTATATTTCCAATGCAGTGGTCTGTTTCTGTTTTTAATTTTAATTTTTTCTTTTATTATTATCAGATATAATCACTAATAAAAAAAATTCTGAGATGTGGTTTTCAGGTCCTGTTAAATCCGTTGCCGTTGTTGGTGCCGGTGTAAGGTATGTTGTTTGATATACTAGACTTAGTTCCTTATCCGAAAATAGTCTTGCTCTCTCGTGAGTCGTGACTGTTGTAGTGTGCCTTTCCCTTCCTTCCCATTTTTTTTTTTCCCTTAACATTTAAACTTCTGCTCATAGTAGTTATCTTAATTTTAGATCGTTTTGATTAGAATTGTATTAGCATGTACACATAAGCATGTTCTTTGGATATGCTCCGAAAACATCTGTCATCGATGTCCCTCAACACGGCGGTTATATACACAAATATTTCTTACACCCACATACACACACATTGTGAATTATTTTATTTTCCTATAAATCCTGGGTCTGACATCATGTCATCATTTTCCTAGTGGGCTTGCTGCAGCATTCAGGTTGAAATCACACGGTTTGGACGTCAAGGTATTCGAAGCTGAAGAAAGAGCTGGTGGAAAACTGAGAAGTGTTTCTAAGAATGGGTTAATATGGGATGAAGGTGCCAACACGATGGTGAGTGCTTTGGCGTCGTCATGTGTCTCTTCGGGGCTGAAGTTACTTATAATGCCTTTGCTCAGTCATATGAGTGGGATTTGCATAAGTGGGCAATTTTTTATTTTATTATTATTTTTTTTCACTAGAATACTTGAGAAGTGGACAATGTGGTGAATGGAATGGCGCATTTGGGAGTTTAATCAATTTGTATAAATGTTTAATTACTCAATTTGGGTTATGATTGTATTTCTAAGTATTTTGATATTTTGTCCAATAAAGGAAATTTGTCTACTTTGTGCAGACAGAAAGTGAGATTGACGTCAAAAGGTTGCTTGATGATCTGGGGCTTCGAGTAAAGCAACAGTTTGTATGGGTTTTATCATAACATGGGCTGTTGTCTTGTTCCTGCTACATGTTGAGCTTACACTCATGGTTAATTTGAATTATTTACATTTTCTCCTTTTTTTTTTTTTTTTGTTGTCCTGGTAGGATTTACATTTTGTCTTCTGCTACCATATAAGTCAATTGGAGCAACAGTTTACTTAAATTGTACTTGAATATATTTATGCTATGCTACACACTTACATTTAATTGGAAAATTTGCATTGTATCATATTTTGCATGCTTGGAATGTGATTATAACCATGTATCGCTCAAGTTTGTTTTGAGTGCTCATAACTTTGTTCTCTATGGACTATTCTTTATGGTTCCTTGTTTAATATTTTGCAACTGCAGTGCTGGAAATCATGTATAACTCAATAATCAACTCTAATTTGTAGGTCGAATCTACATATTTTTCATGGAAACTCAATTAATTTTTTTTTTTTTTTGAATCATGGAAATTTTTTTATTATTTATAGATACTTCTAAAGTTCTGAGCAACTAAAAGGTTATATTAAAATATGTGGAAGTTTGAAGTTAATTTAGTTAAAGGCTATGCGTTTGTGTGTGCACATATTTGCATGTGTTCGATGTGTGGTATATGAATATGTGCACAGACAAACGCATACATGGGGTTCCCCCACCCCTTTCCGGTGTTGATTCAACATATTTAGTTTTGCCAATTTGACATTTTCTCAGTGATTTTTTTTTTTTTCACATTTTTGGAATGTTTGCAAAATGTTGACTTGGATTCGCTTTTCACTAGGACCAAAAGTACCAATGAATTAAAAATTTGAATCTTCTTGTTGTTGGTTTTTATTTTTTTTGTTTCCAAATCTTAGAGGCCTTATACTTGAAAGCCCAAATATGCAGTTTGGGGGTGGTTAATATCCTTATACGTTCTTTCTTATACTGATGACTCTCTTGGCATGTTGCAGCCAATTTCACAGAACAATCGGTACATTGTGAGAAATGGAAGACCAGAACTTGTAAGTTATTTGTTGCATATGTGTAGCATGTGGCCTTTAGGTTAGTATATACTGATATTGGGTTAGGAGTTAAGACGCTTTTCCCTTTTAAGTTCTGTTCTCTTTCTTGCATTTATGTCTAAAATTTCTGCATTTCCATCTTTGATATGTTCTCTGCTTGATTTTGCACATCAGATTCCATCAGATCCCATTTCACTGATCAAGACCAATTTTCTTTCTACACAGTCAAAGGTTTGTTTCCTGAAACATATTTGAGGCAAATGTACCATCCAGAACTTTCTAAATCCATTCATGAGAGTAGCTAATAAACCAAAACTTATTTATTTCCTATTTTTCTTCTTCAGATATCCAAGTCTCATTTAACTAGAATCAATGGTTCTACTTGATAGTACATGTCCAATTTGTGCATCTCTCTCTTAGAAAATCAAATCATAATCACAAGAGAGTGTAGCAAGTCTACATCAGCTCCCAGGTTTATCAGGTGAGTAATATGCTAGAATCTTGGGAAAAACAAGCCTAGAGGTCCCAAACGTGCCGTAGTTATTGAAGCGATGGCTAACTTGGTCCAATGGAGACCATGCACAAATACCGCGTTTTCATCTCATCCCAAACCTCACCATTCAGACCTGAAAACATCAAGAAGATCATCTCTTTACCATTCTGAATGCTAGCGGATGTAGAATGAAGTTGTAACCAATAAACTAATCTACCGGGAATGAAATCACTCAAATGCCTCTACAATAGCTAGTGGTTTGGGTGGAATTGGATGATGTTTCAGGTGCACAAACGTTTAAAAGCTAAAGAGAAGGTTCATGTAAAATCAGACTGGGTGGGTTTTAAGAAGATGATGTTTGATATGGATAGGCTAAGGTTCAGGACTTCCAGTTTTGTGAAGTTGGGAGTTAGAAGAACTTGCATAGATTCAATTTTGGGCAGATAGAAAATAGAAAATATGAGGGAAACCTTACAGCCATTGTTTCTTGGTTTTTGATTATTGAAGTTAAAAACTTTTAGGGGTTAATTTCAGTGGGAAATGTGTTTATTAAGATATTTGATGGATAAATAATGGCTTAATCATAGGTCATCGGGGTAGAATAGGGTGCTGTATTGTATTCAAGTCAGGCAGATATGTGCTTCAACCTGGGTTTTGAACAAATCAACCTTCAAAGAGGTCTTCTATACCACACAGCAGTAGCACAAAACTTTGACGGGAAAACTATTTATTGATGCTCAATTTCGTGATTGAGATAAAACCCTGTATATAATTGCTCTGAATACACATAACAGACACATGATCTACTCTTATATAACTCTTATGCCACTTGTACTAGGTCTGGAAGCTGCAAATTTACTCTCTTCTACTAAAACCCAAGAATCAAGAGAGCTATAAACCTTAAATTGAACTAAGCTCAAACTCATTTGTTCACTTACAATTAATTAAAATACCTCATATCCACATCATCTTTTCAATGCTTGATGCACTTGGATTTCCTAAAATGTAGTCTCCAGAATCAATCTAATGTCTATATCTTCAGGGTGTGACCATAACCTGGAAATGTAACCTGGGATGTTTTGGAAAATTCCCTATTCTAGATGATCAATGTTCTGTTTGAATCGTCACTGAACTTTGTAACCCCGCAGTAGCGCAAATCTCCATAAGAGCTCCTTCTGGTGATGGGAAAATACTGCAACTCCTAAGGAAGTCTGTAATGGCTTTTGGGAGAACCTACCTCAAACCAAAGAGCACTAAAAAGTAGTGCATATCCCCAAGCAAAGGTTCTGAAATAGTATTTTCCCAGTTCCCTGTTTGCCATGCACATGGAACATGCATGAGGAAGATGTACTAATATTTTGTCAGTCTGGAACATTACAGGAATGTTATGTGTAAATGTGCTTTTTCCTACCCAAGGGTTTTTATTTAGGAGAAAATTTCCAAGCAGACAGATCGGGGAGAGAGACTTTTCATCTTGTTCATCAATTTTATTAATGTCCCACATGATTCTTGTGTTTCAGTTTCAAAGGTTCTTTATATTCCCCCAAGTGCAACTTGCACACTCTTTCACCTGTCAAGTATTTAAGCTTAGAGGAGGAATCGTGGCATTACAATTTTTTGGGAGTATATTTCTTATAATTGCATCTTCATGTTTTCAGCTTCAGATAATTTTGGAGCCATTTTTACGAGGTGATTCCTTAAAGAAAAGTAACATCTCCAAGGTCTCTGATGAAAATTTACATGAAAGGTAGCTAATCCAACCTGCCAACATTTTAGAGCCCTAACTTTTGTGATGTTTATTTTTTTAAACATGTTAGAACTTAGGCATTATGTCTGTGCACCTGTTGATGATGTTACCTTAATCCAAACTAAACGTAGCAGCACTGGATTAAACTAAAATGAAGCTTTATCAACTGCTTCCATAATTCATATAGTTGGCGGATCCAACTAGTACTTGTAAGAGGTGCCGATGGGACCAAAAGGAAAGAAAAAGAGGGACCAGTGCTGTTTTGTATGTAGATTTAGGTTTTGTATTCCTACGGTTGTCATGGAGTTTTGAGAAGTATCTCTCTCATGGATTTTGCATTGAGTAGGGGAATCAACCAACTCTGTTTCTTTGGACTCCAGCTCTGGAATTAGAGTTTCCAATGAGTGTGCTTGCTGGATAAGTAGATACCAAGGAAGCACAACCATGTAACGATTACCTTTCCATTACATATAATTTTTTGTATATGTGTGTGTGTGTGTGAGGGATCACTTCCTTGGTAGGCCGATTAGATTTATGATTTCTCCTCAAAAGATAGAACCCGGACCGCAAGGATTTTCCATTTGATTCCTTATTGTGCTTTTAGATATATTTTATCAGTGAATGATTAGAGAAAGTTATGAATATCTGTCGACTCACAAAATATATTGCTTTATTTTATTTTTTGGAAGCTGGGGAAGAGATCTTCCCAGTTAGATCCATGGAGATTTGGGCTGACTATTTCTTTATCTGCAGTGTGGGAGAGTTCTTTCAGCGTCATTTTGGGAAGGAGGTATCTTGTTTTTTTATTTATATTCTTGTAATAAATTATTTCTCATAAAGTATGATTAGTGTTTCCTTGGTTCTTAATTTTTCCTAAACAAAGAATTTTGTTCTCTTAGACTCTTACTGGCTTGATTATACATGCAGTAGAGTTCAATTTTCCGAGGATTTTAGTTCCCACCAGATTTGGCAGTTTCAATGCTTTTACTAACCATTCTTCCTTTGTGTGTAAGGTTGTTGATTATCTCGTCGACCCTTTTGTTGCTGGGTCTAGTGGTGGAGATCCTGAATCGCTGTCTGTGAGTATTGTCTTCATACTCTGTGGTCAATCTTCGCTAATCTTTGCACTATGAGGCCTTGTCATTTGCATTATTTGAAATACTGAATTAGCAAAGGAGGCTCATGCAGAACTTTTGAAAGTGTAATGTTTCATTGTTATGCATGAGTGTAAGAGTAAAACAAAATAATCCTGCATTGGCATTTTATGCTACGGTTCTCATTTCTGTGGAACTTTCATTTAGTTTTTGTTATTTCTTCTCTAAATCTTCTGTAAACTTCTTTTCTTTCTTTCATCATTCTTTTTTAAAATTTCCTTCAATATTCTTCATGAGGGAATGCATCAAGTATGGGGCTACAGGACCTGTACATAGGATCGGGGGCCCCAATAACATGCCATGTGCCCGACATTTGAAGTACAAGGACCTATACATGAAGAGATACCAATGTAAAGGTCACACATAAAAGAAAGTCAGTATGTTTTTTGACCATCTGATCTCAATTTTACTCTTTGAAACCTTGAGGCTCTATTTAAATTTTCTTGACCACCTAAACAAATATTTTTTTTAAAAGCCAAATGTTTGAATGATCCATTTTTTTTTTTACTTTATCCGATCTCTTAGATGGGACCCACCTAACCGTATAACATTTCAAAATTTACAGCGGTCTGGATTCGTAGACCTGATATTTTATGCTTTAAGAAATTAGTTAACTTCTCTTTTCCCTTAACAGATACGCCATGCATTTCCAGAGCTTTGGAATTTGGAAAGGAAGTAAGTCCCTTGCAACTTGTTTCCCCTTTTAGAAAATTGAAAATTTTAATAGTAGTTGCACTGATATTTTTTCAAGTAAATTATGCTATATATTTTTGGGTGAATACAAAATTCATCACCTAAGAAAGGGAAATATAGGGACTCCCAAATAAAAGAGAGGAATATGCAAATACAAAGAAGCACAATACTCAACTAGGAGGGGCGATGGGCAGATCCAAGTTTCCACAATCAACCTATTCCGAAGGGAAGCAATGCACCAAGATGTGATAGAAGAGAGCTTGCATTTGATGTTGAAGGCTATGGAAGACAAAATCTTCTATGAGGTCCTAGAGTAGGGAGTCCACCATCTAAGATTACGCTCCATCCAGATAATGATAGATCACCCCACCAAAGGCAAGCTTACCCACTGTGTCACAAGAAGAGCCACCACCAAAGGATATGTCCACCAAGATCCATTCTCTATCAAAGGGAAGGATCCTTCTCCTCCTTGTCCAGCATTTATCGAGGATCCCTTTGCAAAGTGAAGAGTAGAAGGGGAAATCGAAGAAGATATGATCCACGTCTTACAGAGCATTCCAACAAAGGCAACAATTGGGAGAAACTGGGATCTGCCTCTGGGAAAGAAAGGATTGCGTTGGGAGACTGAGAGAGAGAGAGAGCACGACAGACCCTGAGGTTGTGGCAGGAAATATGCCTATTAAACCAATGCTACTTGCACTAGGAAGCTACGGTCCCATGGGGGCTTTGATGAGTGAGGACCTAAGCGGATTTGGAACTAAAGAAGCTTTAGGGAGGCAAGGACCAAGTAACCAGATCACCACTCCCTCTAGGCCTTCTGCTTATGGACAGAAGATCCTCCCAAATGGCCAGGAGAGAGGGAGAGGTGCAGGGTGGTGGCACCCACCCATCGTGGAGGAGAATATCTGAGACCCAAGGGGTGCTAGTGATCCAATTAACGATGAGTGAATTACTATCATCCATATGGGCTTTAATAACTCCAGAGGCAAGGCGCATGAATTTCAAGATCTTTCTCCAGGCCTAGGAGGTGTTAGAGGATGTTAGGATATTCCAAATGGAGTCTTAATGAAGGAGTCTAGAAGATCCAGTCAACTCCGATGCTTTTCTTCTTGGCAGCAAGCTTCCAAATAAACTGGATGATGCCTAAGATATTAACATCTTGATTCTTCTTAAGCCAAGGCCTCCTCCTCTTTGGGAAGGCAAACAGAACCCCAACTGATCGGGTGAAGGAAGCTGGCACAGTTTAAGCCTTTTCATAGAAAAGCACACGTGAGGGGCTCAATCTTCTTGATGTAGGAAGAGGGAAGCCCGAAGATGCTAGACCAGTAGATGTAAGAAGACTGAAGAACGGATCTGATCAACCCAAGGCGCTCTGCATAGGATAGAAGCTTGCGCTTCTAGAGTTGGAGCCTCTTACACATGTGGTCTAAGATTGGGGAACAATGATGAGCCGTCAGCCTGGAAGAGATCAAAGGCAGCCAAGGGTACTTGACAGGGAGGTGGTCAAGGGAAACATCAGTTCTTTCTGCCAAACAAAGCTTAAGGGCCTCAAAAACACCAACCACAAAATGAGGAACTTCAGGTGGTTAATATGAAGGCTGGATATCATAGCGAAAAAATCGTC
>NC_056559.1:16211048-16260787 GCF_013358625.1 Macadamia integrifolia | reverse complement strand
AATATAAAACCAGCTTTCCAGCAAGTCTAAGATTACTTAAATCTGAGTTGTAATGACAAAGTTATGCTCCGGTCAAACTTATTTTTAAGTGCGCGAATGCTGTTAAAATCGCCTGAATGAAAATAATTTTATGGATATCAAAACAAAAAATTATTTTACCGGACTTTTGGTTTTTAGCAATGTTTTAATATGATAGAATTTATAAAATTTTCATAATTGAGAAAAACTCCAGCATTTAAAAGTTGAAAATCGCTCCTATAACCAAAATCCAGTTTTTCTTCTTGGACTGGGGGGTTGACTTTTTATCCTTTTGAAATTTGATTTTTAAACTATTTTTATTGGATTCAAATAGGGGGGGTATTTGCTTATTTATGAATAATATCTTAAGTAAAAACATTTACTTAAATGATATTTGGCATAAATAAGTGCCAAAACACAAGGCGGCATGCAGTGCAATAAGGCGACTGTCGCCTAGGCCCCAGGCAAACCGCCTGGACGCCTAGTCGTCGCCTTCACAACTATGACACCAATTATTTAGTGGAGATGCTCAGTTTGTGTGCCCCATCAAGAATTTATACGATCGGCAACTTTTCCCCTTCAGAACAGGATAAAATGTGCTCGATTGGGTTATAGGATTTTACTTTTTGGTGGTGTGAGTACCAAAGGAGTGTAAAAAGGTGGCATGTGGACTGAATGCAATATCACATTAAAAGTGGAAGACATGCTAATGCTGGTCTTTTTAGTAGATGGGGTGCATGTGTAGGTCTGAAGTCCTGATTTGCATTGTCATCAAGATAATGCTAGTGATGTCTCTGGTTAAATAACCGTAATTATCTTCATCTGATTTCATATTTGTACTGCTCTCTGTTTTCTTTCTGACCCTCTTGCAATGGATTTGATTTTTTTTGTCATTTGTAATTTTTTCAAGGAATAATGGGCTAGTTTTTTTTTTTTGAGAAATTCAAAACATCTACCATCTAGACTTCTGATCTGGCGTCATCTATTGATTCCATAAAGGATAAAATTCCTAAACATGGTAGGTCTGACCACTCTCCACTTGGCTTACTTGTCTGCCTAATCACTTACATATGGGGTAGTGTATTTTGTAAAAGTTTACAGAAGAAGATATGGAGTGAATCTGTCAAATGATATGTCTCTTAGGTTTTCTTTTTCTCATCATATATTCTATGAATCTCCCAGCTGCTATGTACACATTTCAATGAAGAAAGAGATGCCCAGTCAAAACCATGTTCTTAGCTCCTGCAAAGTCTCCTTCCCCTATCAGACCAACAATAGTCCCAAAAAAGAACCTTTCCTGATTCCTTAAGGTTTGCCACAGCCAAATGTGGGAAAACTCAAGTATGTAGTACCTGCTGTCCCATATGCTGGGAGGAAGAGAGCATAAACGGCTCCCTGTATGTTGCCCCCAGGAATTTCTTTAATAAATCTGATGCAAGCACCCAATGTGCCAAGTGGTGGGGTTGTTATCCTCCCTCCCTGATTGAATGGAGTGGGAGTTCTTCGGGAAACTGGAACAGTCCCAAATGAATCTCCTGAGGAAATGCCAATGTTGCTTCGAATAATGTGCTCCTTTACTATAGTTTTCCGTTTTTGCTATTGAAGCCCTGAACCAGCGCCTCATCAAACTGAATTGTCACTTAACTCAACTAGCCTTTGGCCCAGCTAAATGGGTTCAGCTATACAAATCCTGTACTGCTAATCAACTATGTTTTAAATATTTATTGTTAACCCATAGAACTCACCACTTCTTCCCGGTCATTTTGGTTCCATCCTTGTTCTTCTAGCTCTTTAATGTCTAGCCTAACATATCACTCTTCCTTACTGGTGTATTTAATGCAATGCCAGGAAATGAAACTAAATTCTTGAGATTTCATCCTCCTGTCTCCACATGTAACTTATGTGGGGGAGAAGGCACTAGCCATCATGCTTTCTTTGATACATATCACATGTGTAATCTTTCATGTGAAAAATATCCCCAGTCTAGGACCTTGGATCTTAAGTTTTCTTTGGGCCTACTACTGGGTTTTGTAAATAAAGGGGAAGATTTCTTCATTAGTGTTCTTATTCCAGTTATTACTAATGACAATAAGGAGTATTTGCCACTGGTTCTTGTCCACCATCTCCCATCCATATGACCAGTACAATTCGTTTTTTATAAAGACTCGAGTAGATTTATGATTTAATCCTCTGAAACTTAATGCAAGGGATTTCCAATTTTAGATATCTGGGGTCAACCATAAATAAAGAAGCTGACAGAGAGGATGATGTTCCACAGAAAATTAAGTGGGATGGATGAAGTGGAGAGGTGCGATGGTGTATTATGTGACCAACGTATTCCTTTAAAGCTTAAAGGAAAGTTTTATAGGACAGTTGTATGGCCGGCTATGATGTATGGAGTGGAATGTTGGGCAGTTAAAAAGTGTCATATACAGAAGCTATATGTAGTAGAGATGAGGATGTTAAGATGGATGTGCAGCAAAACTTGGAAGGATAAAGTAAGGGATGAATGTATTAGAGATGATTTGGGAGTTGCCCCGATCAATGACAAGCTCCGAGAAGTTGTTTGAGGTGGTATGACCATGTTCAACAGAGGCCTGAGGACGCTCCAGTAAGGAGGAGTGATCTTATTCTGATTGAAGGAGCTAAAAGAGTTAGGGGTAGGCCTAAAATGACCATAGGAGAAGTTGTGAGGAATGACATGCGTAGTCTAGGTCTTCTCCTAAGTATGACCTCGATAGAGCCATTGGAGGGCGAGGATCCATGCAGCCAACCTCTTTTAGTTGAGGTTCTCCTGACTTGTTGGGTTGTGCCTCTTTCTTCTTACTTTCATTTCTCATCTTCTTCTCTTCATTCCCTCTATTATGATTGGACCTCAGTTTTCCTACTTCGTTTTGTATGGATCCATGTAGCCGACCCCATTAAGTTGGGAAAAGGCTGAGTTTGTGGTTGTTGTTGGAACTGTGAAATGTAGGCCTTTCACTCCCTGTGTTTGTGCCATTCACATTTGGTGTGAGATTGGATACTTGATATGGGCCCCTATTAAATTAACATGATATAGACCATTGCTGTTTATGAGTTATAACAGTGTTAAGACAAAGTCAAATCATTTTTTCTATCATGTACAACAATCACAACAAAGCTTACCTTCTAAGTATATATGAGAGAGGTTTTGGTGGATGGAAATCCACAGGAAAAAAATGGGTGGATGGGTGCCTAGATCTGCACGTCACATATCATGTGGGACTGAAATTTCATGAACAACTTCACCCCAAGGTCCCCTGCTCATCTGTCAAGTTTCAGCCCAATCGGAATTGCCATATGGCAAAGCAAAAGATGGGAAAATCTAAGGCTACCAAGAGGGTACACAAAACTACAAGGGATGCATGGACATACATGGAAGTAGATGGGAGGGTAAATGATCGAATTTAAGGCTGAAATTCTACATGTGGCCTATTTAAACCATTTCGTAGATAAACAGTCAGGATAGCCATGCCACTCTTGCACGTGGCAGCACAGCTGTGACCATCCACTGATTTTATTTGTGGGTTGTCGATCTAGAAAAATCACTATTATATATGCCTATAAGGTGGAATTCTGGAAACAGGTTTCAGTGGATCTCCTTCTGTAATTCCAGGCTGCATCTATCTGATTGTGTATACATTTGTTGTGTGGCTTCTGTTTAGTGCCCTTTACAGTATGGGGGCCCCTTTCCTTTATTCTTACCGTGTTTTCCAAAACTATAATTCCTTTTCCCCCCTTTTAGTCATATTGAGGTTTGTTTATATTTATGTCTCTGTTTCTGCAGACACTCACTGACACCTTATGCAATGTGCTTGGTGAAGATAATATGAAATTGAAATCAAAAGTGCTGTCATTGTCTTACAACCATGATGTGAACTCTGCCTCAAACAATTGGTCAATTTCTTATGCTACAAAACATAGTCGGACCTCACAACATCAGTCTTTCGATGCAATCATAGTCACGGTGAGTTGTTTTGTTCTGCATGTGACTGCTAGTATGACAATGAAAACAACACAACCCTGATGGAACTCTTCCTTGGAAAATTGGAGCAGTTACTCATGCTGCAAAACAGAATTCAATCCTTTAAACTTTTTAATTATGGTTAGCTTACAGTTTTGATATTCATTCCTCGCTAGAACCCTCGTGTCTCAGTTCCCTGATTCCTTTCAAGCATTGCTTGTGTTGCTTTTGATATTCAGTGTTCAGTTTTTCTTATCTCTAAAACCTGTGCATACTTCAAATCGGTTTGAGTCATGGATTTTTTATTTTTTATTCTGGTTTGAGTTCCAAACCCCTATTTTTCTTTGGGGGTTCAAGAATTCAGTTCTAGAGTTGGAATTCCTCTGCACCAGCATCGAATGAAGAATTTATACATACTCTGGACCAGTCTCAAGTGAAGAATTTCTTTCTTCTGGATTAGGTTCCAACCTTCACTCTTCTTGATTGCTCCTGCTGCCATATTTTGGGCTTTCAGTTGGTTTTTCACTTTCAAAGAAATGCACCATTTGTTTGACAAAGCAAGGACTTCATTTGTTCCTGGGCAGTTAATCACAAGGTCTTGCAATGTGACATTAGAATGAGGTAGAACTGTCTATTCAACAGCCTGTAGGTTTTCAGTTATGGAGATTTCTTTAGCTTTTATTGGAGGCCCAACCCTTTCTGTTGTCATGATAGTGGCATTAGTAATGATATAAATGTTACTGATGATCATTTTGGTTAGTTTCTTTTGTTGTTCTTATTTTTGAAAATTGTCCTGCTATTAAATTTCAGTGCATTTAAGAAGCATAAACAAAGCATTTGTGTTTTATAGGCTCCACTGAGTGACGTCAAAGAAATGAAGATTGCAAGAATGGGAAATCCATTTCTGCTTGACTTTCTCCCCGTGGTATGCGCTCTGGTTCTTAAATAGCAAAATTTTACTACCTGCTTATTTACATTGTTAAGTGATCAATAAAAGATATTCGGTTCTGAACATGAGTAAACACATTTTGATGGACATACTAATAGCATGCGCCCTAACATAAGCAGGTGAGGAAAAGCAGTTCCAAATATGGGCATGCATGAACAGTTTGTTCTTCTGCAGAATCTTACTGCCACACGTACTGTATAGGTTTCAGGTGCTGTTTGAGGGAGGAGGGGGTGGAGGATTTGTATCTAGGATTTAGATCCATACAATCGAGACTCGACTAATATGGAAGATGGATCTTCCAACTGGGGATTGTGTACATGAACACATTGTGCATAACAAATACATTAACTTCTAAGTGAGTTAATAAACGAAAACATTTTGGATAAAAATGCAATTGTGAACTCGCAATTTAACTATAAATGTAGTAGTTTTTTAAACATCTACAACCTGTAGAGGTAAAAAGAGCAACCCAGTGCATGAGGCTCCCACTACTGCAAGGTCTAGTAGGGGCAAATGTATGCAACCTTACCCACTGCTTCACTAGAGAGGCTGTTTCCAAGTCTTGAACCTGTGACTGACATGCTGCCATAGTGCAACTTAACCATTGCACCACAGCCTGTTGAGGTAGACAGGCAAAAATTTGTTACAATAAAATCTTTACTTTATACTCCCTCCTTCCTACAAAGATTGTCAAGTTTCAGCACATTGAATGAAACAGTAATTACCCTGTTGAAATGAAGGTGCTTGTACTTTCCCTTGCTCGTTGATGATTTGCGCTTGTACTGTTCAGTGGTTGACTCTGCCATTGATGAAATCAGTCCGATCATGGAGTGCCTCTTGGATGAGCCGGTACCATAGTTGCACCTTTGCACGTCACTTGCAATTAATTGGTTTTACCTTGCCAGTATATAACATGCACCCCTCAGGTCAAAAGTGGTACAGTTATATTTATCAACATGGATAACTGTTTTACCTATATACCACATCAAGAGGTGATCCCATAATTCTCCACCTCAATTCAACATACACCTATCGGAGTTGCATGGGGAATCAACATACAAAAATTATATGCATAGTATTCAAGTTCCTTACCTTCGCAAATTTTTTGCTACATTGCCTTGTGCTTGCATATGCATATGGGCTACTTTATCCTTTGCAATGCAGGTAAATTATTTGCCAATATCGGTTGTAATTACAACATTTAAGAAGGAGAAAGTCCAGAGACCCCTAGAGGGGTTTGGAGTTCTTGTTCCATCCAAAGAGCAACAGAATGGTCTGAAAACCCTTGGTAAGCCTTTGTTATGCCCTGAATTTCAAAGAACTAGTATCCTCCAACCAGTAATGCAAATGTGGCTTTTCTATGCCAAGCAGGTACACTCTTTTCCTCCATGATGTTTCCAGATCGTGCCCCCAGTGACCTCTATCTCTACACTACCTTTGTAGGAGGAAGTCGGAATAGAGATCTGGCAAAAGCTTCTCTGTATGTGAAGATAAGATGCTTTTCCTTTCGGAAATTCCACTTTTGTCTATTTTTTTGCATTTTGGTAACCAGCTACCATTGTTGGATGTTGTAGGGATGAGTTGAAGCATGTGGTTACTTCAGACCTTAGAAAACTTCTGGGTGCTGAGGGAGAGCCCACTTTTGTAAAGTATGAAACCTCCAGTGCTTAACTGCTTATTGGTTCTTGTTAGTACTTAAAGGCTGAGTTTGAACCTGCTTATTGGTTCTTGTTAGTACTTAAAGGTTGAATTTGGACCCATTAATGTTTGCAACTGATGTGATGTAGTCACCAAAGATCGAAGATTAATGCCCTAGTAATTGATTTCAACCGATATGATATACTTTCCCTTGTGCCATTTCATTTGTAAACTGCAGTTGTTTTCACTGGAGTAAAGCCTTTCCTTTGTATGGACATGGATATGATTCAGTTCTCAAAGCAATAGACAAGATGGAAGAAAGTCTTCCGGGGTTCTTCTATGCAGGTAACTCAATGAACTGTTTCCCCAAATGCCTAATGTTCATTCTACATGTTCTTTATGAGAAAAATGAACTATTGCTGGTATTTTTTATTTTATAGTTTCTAATAGCATGCAATATCAACCTGATAGGTAACCATAGGGGTGGATTATCTGTGGGGAAATCAATAGCTTCCGGATGCAAGGCTGCTGACCTTGTAATCTCTAATCTCAACTCGCTTGATGGCAGTAGGCCTACAGAGGAAAACTCATAGGTGTAATAAGAAATGTATTCCTATTACCTAGTTTGATCATACCTCCTCATGCTTCTTCATGTAAGATTAGATGTTACGTACTGTATGTAGAAACTATCTCATTTAGATTCTGAGATGAATTAAGATTTGTTTACAGGCATCAATATAGGTGGTCAACAATTCATTCCAGCGACATCTATTAACTTCTATGAAGTAGGTCAAATCTGGGAGGATGATAGATCATTTGGTCTCTCTTCTTTACCATTGTTATGGAGGTTTGTCCATCAAATGGCTTAGGTTTATGTTGCTTGAAACATGATGCATGCTTTCCATCCAGGCTCTTTCAATCTTTGTTTCTGTTCAGTCCATTGATAAAACTAACCAGCCGATGAAAATCTTTCACAAACTACAGAATTATAGGCCGATGGGAACTTCATAACTATTGAATTATAGGGTCACTTTGGATGAGAGACCCTTCAAAAATTGGCGTAGGCCGTTTATGGGTGGCGAGCACACGGTATTCTTTAGTAAAAGGCGAAAGAATAGTTCGCTCTGTGCTCACCACACGGCTCCGTGACTTTTCCTGTTCTCATCTGCCTATATCTATAGAGCTCTCTAACCTTTTCGTTCTCCTCTCCAAACCGATGTGGGACTAATAAATGCCATGTATAGAAATAGAGGAGCATGGGGCTCAGTATATTTTTTTTAACAGGTTGGGCTGGGAAATTGCGAGGGCCCCTCCATCTCTACTGATTTTCGTTCTCACATGGTTGATCCTTTTGGCTGCACCTATCAAACAAATTAAAAAGGATAAAGGTTTTTTTCATCCGCTGCTGAATGATGGAATGGTTCAAATGTGACCCCATCACTCCCAATCTCTCTGCCCCTATTGTTGAAATTTTGTGAATAGTATAGCCCAAGATCCTTTACTAGTGACTCCCATCTCTATTATATATGGTTGAAATTATCCATCACCATGCCGATCCGCTGGTACCAATGATTATGGTGATGAGATTCCTCATTCACCTTGGGTAAAGGGAAACTCAACCCATAAATAAATGCCAAGATACAAAAAATAATAAAGGTCGAGTTTCTCTCAATGGATGCTGCTATGAAAACTTGTTGGATCAACACCAATTTTTTGCCATGTGGAAGTTTATTGGACTGAATTTTTATAGCCAGGTAGGCCCATACTCTCCTACACAAAAAAACCCCATACCCAAGGTCCATTCTCACATGTCAAGTTTCAGCTCATTGTAACTAATCACGTTGTCGACTGTAGTTAACTTGACCAGGAAAGACTGTACAAGGAAGATCTGGACATTTTTTTTCTTTTGGTACAATGTATGTCCAATATAAAGTTTGAAAAATAATAGGAGAAGTATTGGATTGGTGTGCCAAAATTTACCCTTGATCCACCTGCAGGAAACACTTATCCTTTTTTTTTTTTCGGATATAAACAATATTCAACTGGAGTGACTAACTAACTCTACATTTTGCAAAATTTAGGCTGTGTTTGATATGCAATCTTGGAATACATTCTGGGGTGAAAAAATTTATACCAAACACAACCTAATTATACCGTAGTTCATGTAAAAGATTGTGGCTGGAGGGGAGATGCTGGGGAGGCAGTATATATGGAAAGTACAGTTCCTGCTCTTTGATTTCTGCCACATGGCATAAGCAAACTGGGTCTAGAGACTCTGGGTCGAGAGACTCTGGACAGATTTAAATCATTGCGGGGCTCCTAGCAACAACCATTAACAGTATCAATACTGGACTATGAGCATCCCAATCAAACTCTTAGATCTCCAAAAGAGACTTCCAGAAGTTTGTTTGCAAACTGCAGTTATTTTCATTGGAGGAGAGCCTTTACCATGTATGGACATGGCTACAATTCAGTTCTCTTAAGCATTAGATAAGATGGAGGAAAGTTTTCCTGGGTTTTTCTATGTGGGTAACTGAAACAGCTAGTTCCCCAAATGCCTAATGTTTATCTGTATAAGGGCGTGTTTGGTTCAATGGTAAAGTATGAATGTTGTGACTTGGTGGTCAAGCGGTTAAAATAGCCTCTCAACATTCTTGGGGTAAGACTACATGGTTCTTGTCCCCTGGATCTCGCATATGTGAGAGCCTCGTGCATTAAGTATGCCCTAATGTTATTACATGTTCTGTATGAAAAAAATGAACTGTTGCTGATTTTTTTCTATCTAATAGTTTGTACGAGCATGCAATATCGACCTTGTAGGGAACCACAGGGGTGGATTATCTGTGGAGAAATCAATAGCTTTGGGACTCGCTTGATGGCAATTAGCCCAGAGAGGAAAGTTCATAGGTGTTATAAGATATTTATTCCTATTTACCTGATTTGATTTTAAAGGATGACCATAAATAGTCACGCTCCTCGAATTGGTTGTGGGATAAGTTGAAGTAAATCCTTATTCGAGAGCCAAACTTCAGTGATAGTCTATCCCTTTCTAGAAGCAAACTTTAGACCTTCAATAATGTTGAAAGCTTTTGATTCCATCTGTTGTATACCTCTAGTAACTCCGCTTGTGATATCAAAAATATTTGCCTGAGACAGAATTCCAAACGCCCAACCTTAATATGTTTTCAACAAGTTAGTTGCACCAACACAAACTGACATAGAGAATGTCAAAATGGGAAGAGTTGGCTGTCTTCCTAAATAGAATCCTGATTATTTGTGAGAACAGGGAAAACACTATAAATGTGAGTACGGACGTATGTTCAAATCGCAGATCCAACAGTTAATGTTTTGGATTATTAATATAAGATTGCAAGAGGTCTGTTTATTCAAAACTTGATTCATATGCAACCAAATGAAATAAGTATAGATAACGATAATGCTAAAGCACCAACTAATATCATTTCTGTTTAGGGATGAGGAACCGAAGATATGATACTAAACTAAGAGAATTATCATTCAGGTTTTGAGGATTGGAGCCAATCGGACCAGCTTTCCAGATATAAGAAACAACTTTTTTTTTGGTAAAGATATAAGAAACATCTTCACAAGAGATAAAAATATGAAAGATTGTTTTAGGAAACTTACCACGCAACACACATGATGTATCAAAGTTCACCGATGAATTCTCTTAGGCTGTGTTTGGTAGCTAAGAAAAGAAAAGATAAGAAAAAAGTACAAGAATTTCTCTTGTGATTGGCATGTCCTAATCTAAGAGAAGATTCAATTTTTGAATTTCAAAATTTTCCTCGAGAATTATGAAGTTTTCTTTGACTTAAATTGTTTTATTTTTTTTTACCAAAAACACAAGAGAACATGAAAAAATACAAAAAAAATTCCTTTATTTCTCTTCTAATGGTAAATAAATATACATAATTTTTTTTTATTTTCTCACCATTTCATTTGTTTTCCTTCATTTTCTAGGTTCTTTTTTTCTTTTTCTTTTCTTCTCTTGGCTACCAAACATAGCCTTACTAAAATGCCTCTTAAAGTAAATTTTAAATTTTGGGTGAATGCCTAATTTTCTTAGATACTTTCACCAACATGGTTTCAAGTATCGACATCATATTGGCCATATTGTATTGTTATCAATCTTAGATATCTAATCAATCCAAATCGATTACTCGTATTGTCTCAAGCATAAAACAATAAAAAAAAATATATATACTTTTATTAAAAGGCAAAGGATAAAATTGGGTATCCCAACGATACCGATACCTAAATCTTGCGGTGTGCGAGAGAAACTTTTGTGGACGATCGGACAGAAGTTCCATCTTTCCGGTTCCAGCTTCGAACTGTTCCCGATAGTGAGTGTAAATCCTACGGAGAAACCAAAATGATGCCCAGGAGGAGAAATGGACGCCAGAAACCCTCACAAATCTGCTCTGCTTTTGGATACTGGTAAGTTTCTCCTATCAAGTTTGAAGATTCTCAGTTGGTTGTCTTTCCTCGTTGATCAATGTTGCGTGTTTTCTGCAAATCTCTGCTTATAACAAAAGCTATAGATTCAACGAGAACGAGTAGACATGCTCTTTTTCTTCGAACAATATCATCAACAGAATCAACCTCAGGAACCTTGGGCTCCGTAGATCAAAAAAATTTCACCATTTCTTACCTCATGAATTCATGTGGATTGTCTTTCAAACCCGCTACTTCAGTGGCACAGAAGATCCTCATCGAGACCACAGAGAGACCGGACTCTGTCATTGAGCTCTTACGAACAAATGGATTCACAAATACCCACCTTGCTAATCTGATAACAAAGTACCCACGGATGCTTTTCGCCGATCCCGTCAAAACCCTTAAACCCAAGATTGACTTCTTTCAATCTCTGGGATTTTCAAGAGATGACCTAGCTAAGTTCCTCTCCTCAGACCATATCATCCTAAGAAGAAGCTTGCAAAGGCAAATAATCCCAATCATAAATTTCCTCAAAACCATCATCCACACCGACGAGAACATCATCAGTGCTCTCAAGCGATCCGACCGAGTCGCTTCTCTTAACGTTAAGAGTATTTTGGAGCCCAACATTGCAACTTTGCGAAGTTACGGTGTACCCGATTCCAATATTTCGAGGATGTTAACCCTCCAACCTAATTTACTGACGCCGAATGTTTGGCGGTTTAAAGATGTTGCTGCAACGGTGAACAGAATGGGTTTTGATCCCATCCGTTGTTCATTCATTATTGCCATTTACTCTATGTCGGTGATGGGCAAACAGAAGTGGGAAAAGAAAAGAAAGGCTTTTCGAAGATTTGGATGGTCTGATGACGAATTTCTATTGGCCTTTAAGTTACAGCCGATGGTCATGCTCACTTCAGAGAAGAAGCTCGTGAAATTTATGGATTTCTTTGTCAACGACTTGCATTTGAAGCCATCAGATGTTGCGAAAAGCCCGCACATTTTCTTACAAAGTTTTGAAAGAAGAATCATTCCAAGGTGTTCAGTGCTGCAAGTTCTGATGTCCAAGGGCCTTATTGAGAAGGATATGAATATATTTTCCGCACTAAATTGTGATAAACAGCGGTTTGAGAAGAGGTTTGTCACTAGATATGAGGGGGTAGCCCCTGAGGTAATCATGGCATACGAAGGTAAGATGAAATTTCTAGGATTTGACAGTTGACACTGGTGTTGAAGATGGTGGAAGAATTAAGTAAATCAATTGAAGGAGTTCCGAGACAGAATGTTGGCAATCGTGGATTTGTCAAGTGGTTTGGGATGTTCTGTTGCTGAACAAAGGGATCGGATGGAGGTGGCATATCATTTAGTGTCTTAGAGGTGACGGTACCCCATGGTTCTAGAGCAGAACATTGTGTTGTTTGATGCCTGAAATTGTTACAGATTTGATGGAACATTATGATGCTAAGGCTGATCTGAAAACCAGTATATATCCAGTTTTCATCGTCATGAGGGAAAATGGCATCTGTGATCAATTGAAGTTTCATCCACCTCCATTGATGGTCAAATGGATAGCTACTTTCTTGTAAGTATCATGTCTTCTTTGCTTGGGCAATTTAGGCAGTTTAGGGAAGTCTATACTGTATATGCTGCTCACACAACATTTAGTTTAAGCAAATGAATTGAGTGCATGAAACATTTCACTTACTCTCTCATCTTCTATTCTCATTACCTCAAAATATGTCATTTTTTCAAAGTCTATACTGTTGTTAGCTGTTTTATGGACAAAAAAGTGCTTCAAAGTCTTGAGTAATCCAAGATGGTGGACAATGTTTTTTGTATGCAAACACTTGCCTTGATTTCCATGTTCCGAACAAAAGCTTGCTAATGTAGAGCTAAGACACTAAGGACATAACCCAAGGCAGGATCTTGTTCAGCAGCAAGTTTACTCCTTTGAATAATCTTCAGATCGATTGAAAAATAAATACAGAAAAGTTAGAGAGTAAGGGAAAGAAGAAGAAGAAAGGGATAAGGTAGTCTCTCTCTCAGACTCGTGTCTCACCCACGGCTCTCACTGTATTTTGAGTCTCTCAATCACGGCCTCTCTCAAGAAAGCAAAATATAGAAACATAGAAGAAAGGAAACTCAGAAAATCTCTCTAAAAGAGATCTTCCTTGTACAAGAAGACTAAAACTAAAAGGAATAAAAAAACTCTTGGTAACTCCTAAAATTTGAAACTAAGTTGTTTGTCCTAATTAAAGACAAACAAACTTTTACAAATGTAAATAAACTAAAAAGGAAACAAATCTTTGGACAAAGAAAGTCTTCTAGAAGTCTCCATCAATAGCTTGCTGTCCAGGACAAACCAGAAAATAGAAACTCATTGAAACTAAACTAAATAAAATTGGAGAATATGGACCCAAATTACTGTTCATCATCAAGACCGCCAATTTTGTGAAACTGATCTGTCATTCGGGAAAAATGTTTATCAAGATTTGATCTGTTAAGTGAGCAGCACTTCATTTGGAGAAATTCATCACGGGCCTTTGAGAGATCATTTGAGACCGGACCCAAGAATTCTTGATAGAGAGTGGTAACAAACTGGCTTTCTGTGAGCTGGACAATTTGAAGTTGTTGGTAAGCGCCAAGAGTTAAATACCATTCTCTGAGTTTTCCTTGGAGTCTTGCAACAAATTTGGACAAAACAGTAACAGTGGTAGCTCCTTCATGGAGTAATTCTGCATTTATCCAGGAGTGAAAATCTGCAATTCTTGAGGCCCATTTGGAAACAGGAATATCATCCAATGTGAAAAATTGTTTTGGATCTTGATTTTGGTATGGGGTAAAGGGTGGAGGTGGAGCAGGATTAGGCCTGTATTGGGTATCAGGAGGATTGTGAATTTCAGGGTCATCATCAATTTCTGAAACATGAGTAGTTGGGCGAGGACCTTTATTCATGAAAGAGGGAAGAGGATTAGGAAGGGTAAGGTTTGTAAGAAAATTAGACAGAATGTTTACAGAGGGGGTAACAATGGTATGGATGGACTGGGTAGGTTGGGTAGTGGTGGTAATTGGGGAAATGGGTGGTTGAGGTGATTGAGGTGGTTTTAATGGTACCGGAGGTGGGGGTGTTGGATAAGAAACTGTTATGGGATAAGGGGTGAAAGAGGGGGCGTCTTGCAGGGCATCTGGTTCTTCTTCACTGAGATCCATCAAAGCAGCAGTAGACATCCAACCTGGAGGAAATCTACCACGAGTACGTCCTCTAGGAGCTCTGGTTCTTTTTGGAAAAGAACGTTGTTGTCTTTGAAATTCTTTAAGTTCTTCAATCGGGAATGTCCTTGGGGAAGAGACAACTGGAGGAGCCGGAGGGGCATACATAGTAAATGGGTCTTGTGGAGTGAAGCTTGGAACTGTGACAGGAAGTGGTTGTTGTCTGCTTGTTGTGGAAGTGGGAGGATGAGTCCTCTGAAGACTATGAAGTTGAGCTTCAAGGTATCGAAGATGTTTCACTTTTTGACCAATAAGAGCAAAGGCAGTAGTGGTATCTACTACACTTGAAGCAATTCCAGCAAGCTCTGTATGAACCTGATCAATCTCTTGTCGTAAAGACTGTAGAAGATGATCATGATGAGTCAGAGTGCCTTGATTTTGTTGGGTTTGGGTAAGAATTCGTTCAAGGTATTGATTTTGAACGACAACATTTTCTGCTTGCCAGTTCAACGCTGCTTTTGCTGGGGATATTTCAGAAGGTTGTCCTGTGGGGCGAATTGGAGGTTTAATTTTCCTAACATGCCGAACACTATGAGTATCGGGGCCAAAATCAGAAGGGCCAGGGAAATTTTTAATAGGAGAGGAGGATGAGGATCCTGGTGTGTACATACAACATGGAGGAATAGGAGGAGGTGGAGGATCTGGTTGTGGGGGAGGTTTACAAGTAGGAGGAGAAAAAGGTTAGAGGAGTAACCTTGGTATTACCATACTTAACAAAGAAATGGTATTTCAATTCATCATTAAGGGGGCCAACGGAGGAATCTCCTGACTCAAAACGTTCTCGTAAGATGGACTGGGAAGACTTACGTCTTGAGGAGGAACGACGAGGCTTAGAGATATAGATATCATCATCATCAGAGTCTTGGAGGCAAGATTCACAGTCACAGAAGTCAAAATATTTATGACCAGTAACTGGATCGGAGAAGAAATAGATAGGGCCTCCGTGAGAATCAAAAGATCAGATGAGAATTTTTTCTTGGATCATGCCAAAGGTGGTTGGAAAAGGAGTAGAAATTGGTTGAGGTTTCGGGGAAGGAAACCTAATTTCTACTTCACCATTGGAGTGCCAGATATATTGAGGATCAGTGGACTGGATTGGTTCCGCAGACCGCAGGAGTTGATTGAAGAGTGCTGGAGACTTGTTGTTTATAGGCTGTTACCCAAGAGGAGGGAAGAAGACGAAGGAGTTCATCTTGAAAAATCTGTCGGGGAACATAGGTACAGCAAGGAACCTGAGTGGAGTCCATAGTTATGAGCAGGACGTCATCTTGATGGCCTGTAAGGAGATCAAAAGCATGATTTTGCAGTCGATAGGCCATTTGGTAGTCTAAAGTAGCAATCTGAGTTGTGGCTATCTGAGGAGCACCAGTAATCTGGATCTGGAACTTAAGGGCAGTGGGAAGATGAGGATCTGAAAGAGGAATATTGAAGTTAGGGTATAATGTTAAAAAAACTGTTCATGCATTTATAGTGGTCTGAACAGTGGCTATTACAGCATGTTGGTACTTCAAAAACCGACTGTCAAGAAGGGCTATCCGAGAGACAACCGGAAGACCTTTTCGTCCATGGAAAGAAAGGGCAAATTTGATTGCTCCGAAGTGGAGGTGAGTATAATCTTGTTGTCGCCACTGAGGAATCAGATCGAGAAGTATTTCAAGAGTGAATAGTTGTTCTCTTTCCGTGGCAGGGATCTGAAACTGATCAAAGCGAGAAACCTGAACCAGTTCCTTCAGAGGGGGAGTCTTCTTTGGTTGGAGAAGAGCTATCCATCGAGAGGAAGATTGAGTTTTTGGGAAGACCGTGTAAGGGTTAAGAAGAGGAGAAGGGGTAGGAGGTAAGACTTGATCATCTGGGACATAGGAGAGTTCATGGAGGTAATTCAGGGAAGAGGATGAAGACCGGGATGAAGTTGATTGTCAAGGGGAAGAAAAAAGAGAAGAAAAAGGAGAAGTAATGATAATTTGGAAAGCGGGCATACTCCAGATCTAAACCATCACAACTCACCGGGGAAACTGAACTAGGTTAAGACATAGCTAGTCAAGGCCGATCAAGAACCCCCTGATCATGGTGCCTAACTTCAGAGCAACCTGAGCCAAAAAGGGCACAAAGCGGCATCCTTAGCCTGAAAGCCAACAACGGTCAAGGGTCTTTTTCTGACAGAAGGAACCATAAGCAGGGATTACTTACAAAAGGGCGTGGCCTAGACTGTATCTTAAGCTAAAACAGGTTCAATCCGAAAGAAAGGGATGGCCAGAGGAGGAGATTAGCTGGAGAAGGAGAGGACTGGCTCTGATACCATTTCTATTTCTAAACTTTACTCAAGACTAAAACCTAAACTTTTATTAAGCCACTGGCTATTTATAAAGAAGTACAAGCACAATATTTCAATATGTAGGACCCTCTTATCCTGTTGACCGACAAAACAGGACCACACCGACAAAATACAAATACAAATACAACCAACAAAATACAAATACAACAGTACCACACTGACAAAATACAAATATGTCTTTATAGTGATATAAGAGAGGTGTCCGAACTATTAGAACTGCTGGCTGGATAGATACTGGCAGTGTCAATGAGCCAATCATTATAAGCGTCCAGTAGGTGTTCAATGCGGGAGTCAGGTAGTCTGCCTGTTTGATGAAGTTCCCATGCTGTATCCATACAAAGGAGGAGGGGAGCCGGAACTTGCCTTGGAGAGATATCATTGCCAGTGCACATATTGTTCAGAAAGGATCTCCACTTATCTCTGTGCTGAATTCGGGTGGTAAAGAGGTCATAAGGCCTGATTTTTAACACATGAAAATTATGAGTATAATGGATGTAATGGCAGGTTTGTTGATTTTCAAGAGTTTGGTGAATGCGAGGGGGACGATGGAAAAGGATTGTGATGTAGGTTTGGTTAGGTTCAGCAGTATCCCCTGGAAGATGAGAGGAGAAGAGGTGAAACCAATGATCTATCGGGGCAAAAAGTTGGAGGAAATGGAGGATTGTGAGGTTGGGACGTGGATGACCTTGGATGGGAAACATCCAACGGGAGGTAAACCAGTGAATAGTGGCGAGGGGAAAGCCTAAGGCAATGGTGTAGGCTGAATAGAGATACCAAAGGATGCATTTATAAATGAGGGGAAGGTCTTGAAGTTCTTGGAGGGTAGTGAAAGAGAAAAGGGTGAGAAATGGATAGTCTGGGTGAAAAGAGCTTCCAGGTAAGATTAATCCATCACGTCGAAGGGCGACCTCTAGAAGTTGAATTGCTGTGGTTTTACTGTAAGAAATGACCTTTCTTAGGGTTAGATCTTGCAATATTGCAGGTGGGAGGTCTGGTGGGAGAGAACAACAAAGGTTATGGCCAGATGGTGGAGGCTGAGAGGAAGAGGCTCCTGGGGTAATAGGGAAGATCAAAGGTATGATGGAAAAGGTGGAGGTTGGTAGGGAGAGGAAGTCTGCCAAGACATTATCTTTTTCTTTGATGTGTTTTACGTCAAATGACCATTTTGAAAACCACTGAGCCCATCGGAGGAGTTGGGCCTGAGGGAGAATTTTCTGCCCGAACTCAAGCTACGGGGAAAGCTGGACATATCGAGCTTGACAAGGAACTTATGACCAATAAGATAGAATTGGAATTTCTCAATGTCGCGCTTGACTGCTAGAATCTCTTTGAAGATTGAGTGGTAATGAGTTTCAGAAGGCTTGAAAGATCCACTTTTGTAACCACAAACAGTTCTCAGTCTTGTAGAATTGTTTTCTTCAAGAAGAACTGCACCCCAATGAGTATCACTTGCATCTGTTTGCAAAATTCTTTTGCCAGTGGAAGGAATCTGGAGGGTAGGGAGATTTTCTGAGAGCTTCTTTAATGCTTGGATAGTAGTAATGTGAACTGAAGACCAAGGAGGAGCTTTCTTTTTCAAAAGCTGATGAAGTAGTGAGGTATACTTGATCTGCTAAGGGAGGAATTCTGTCATGTAGTTCACAATTCCAAGAAATTGTTGGACTTGATTCTTTGTTAGAAGGCCATCAGGAAACTGTTGGAGAGATGTGACAATGTGAGGCTGAAGTTCATATTTTTCTTTTGAGATGGATACTTCGAGAAAGTCAATGGAGGAGACACCAATTTGCATCTTCTTGGGAGAGAGCATAAGACCATATTCTTGAACAATTTTATAAAATTGCTGAAGAAGTTGTAGATGTTCTGTCTCATCTTTGGAGAAGAGAATGTCATCAATATATATGAGAGCATGGTCTTGAATAGGAGCAAAAATTTTCATCATGGCTCTTTGGGAGATTGATGGATCTGTTTTCAAGCCAAAAGGCATTATTGTCCATTGCATATGGTATCCAGGAACACAGAAGGCTGTTTTTGGTCTATCTTCTGGAACTATTCTAAGTTGCCAAAAACCTGCTTTGAGATCGAACTTGGAGAAGATATTTGCATGGGCCAGTTGGAGAAGTAAGGCCGAGTGAGTTGGGAGTGGGAACTTGTCATCACCCAAGAAGAAATTTAAAGGCTGATAATTAATCACCATTCTCATTTTTCCTCGAATCTTCTGTCCTTTTGTTGACATAAAATGCTTGGTATGCCCATGGAGAGAGAGTTGGTTCCAAAAGACCTTGGGACTGTAGTTGTTGGATTTCTTGAACTGCCAATGAAAGATGGCCTGGATTCATGCTGGGATGGCTGGCCTTTGTTGGATTGACATGTTCCTTTTTCTTGATGGGCAAGGTTATGAAGAAATCAGAGTTCTTCCATAATGGATGCGAGCACTTAGTGAGGAACTCCGCATGAGACTCTGCACAGGATGTAGAAAAGATTTGTCCTTTGATAGCTTCAAATAGGGGAGGACCTGCAAGAAAAATGTTAGAAATAGGAGACCAGGGAAGAAGTTGTTGTTTATAGACAAGGCCTTGGGGAGTCCAACGAAGAGGGAGGAGGCTAAGAACATCAAAACCTATGATTAGGTCTTTTCCAGGGAAATGGGTTCCTAAAACAGTATGGGTAAAAGACAAGGTAGGGTGGAGTTGAATTTTTATGGGATGTTTAGACACAAGGGTGACGTGAAAAGTTTCACCATTAGTTGCAAGGAATGGGAGAGGAGGTTCTTGGGGCTTCCAAAGATGTTTAGGAAGAATTTTTGGAGTCATAATGGTGGTAGCGGCTCCAGTGTCTAAAAAGGCTATAACCTTAATGGGTTTGGCATATGGCTCAAGTATTATCTGAACTTGGACTTGTGGGAGAGAAATAGCATGGCAAGGTGGGGAGGATTTTGCTTGGTGAGGAGGGGGAACAAAAGGGATTATTTGGTAGAGGGGATCAGATTCCTCGGACTCGGAGAGAGAAGACTCTGGGTCTGAGTCAGTATTTGGAAAATCAATAACAAAAAGAGAGATCTGTGGGAGACTCGTCAAGAGAGTATAGAGATTCAAGATCTGCATCATGGAGATTTTCATGGTGAAGAGAGGACATCATATGCATGACTTTGTCTTTTTTCTGAGAGAGGGGACAATTATTTGCAAAATGTCCTTTTCCGCAAACATAGCAAGAGGGGGATTTGTTTTTTCCGAAGGAATCTCCATTTTTTCTTGAACTTTGGAGATTTGAAGTGGAAGTGCTTCTTCTTGTGCTTTTGACATTGGAAGAAGGGTGGAACCTTTCAGTGATGAGAGGACTTCTTGGTAGAACAATCACAAGAGTTGTCTCCTTTGCACTTGATCTTGAGATAAGAGGTGTCACAGGCGGAAGAGACCTTATTAGATCTATTTTGTAGATCCTTCCAAACTTTTTTGATGTTGCCAAGTTTGTTAAGGGCAGTAAGAGCATAGTTGTAGAGAGAACCAATAGTACAAGAGGCTAATGGAATATTTTGGTTTCTCAAAGCAGCCTTGGAATAGTTCCAAGAAGATAGACCAAAAACAGCCTTCTGTGTTCCTGAATACCATATGCAATGGACAATAATGCCTTTTGGCTTGAAAACAGATCTATCAATCTTCTAGAGAGCCATGATGAAAATTTTTGCTCCTATTCAAGACCATGCTCTCATATATATTGATGACATTCTCCTCTTCTCCAAAGATGAGACAGAACATCTACAACTTCTTCAGCAATTTTATAAAATTGTTCAAGAATATGGTCTTATGCTCTCTCCCAAGAAGATGCAAATTGGTGTCTCCTCCATTGACTTTCTCGGAGTATCCATCTCAAAAGGAAAATATGAACTTCAGCCTCATATTGCCACATCTCTCCAACAGTTTCTTGATGGCCCTCTGACAAAGAATCAAGTCCAACAATTTCTCGGAATTGTGAACTACATGACAGAATTCCTCCCTTAACAGATCAAGTATACCTCACTACTTCATCAGCTTTTGAAAAAGAAAGCTCCTCCTTGGTCTTCAGTTCACATTACTGCTATTCAAGCATTAAAGAAGCTCTCAGAAAATCTCTTTACCCTCCAGATTCCTTCCACTGGCAAAAGAATTTTGCAAACAGATGCAAGTGATACTCATTGGGGTGCAGTTCTTCTTGAAGAAAACAATTCTACAAGACTGAGAACTGTTTGTGGTTACAAAATTGGATCTTTCAAGCCTTCTGAAACTCATTACCACTCAATCTTCAAAGAGATTCTAGCAGTCAAGCGCGGCATTGAGAAATTCCAATTCTATCTTATTGGTCATAAGTTCCTTGTTGAATTCGATATGTTAAGCTTTCCCCGTATGCTTGAGTTCCGGCAGAAAATTCTCTCTCAGGCCCAACTCCTCCGATGGGCTCAGTGGTTTTCAAAATGGTCATTTGACGTAAAGCACATCAAAGGAAAAGATAATGTCTTGGCAGACTTCCTCTCCCGACCAACCTCCACTTTTTCCATCATACCTTTGATCTTCCCTATTACCCCAGGAGCCTCTTCCTCTCAGCCTCCACCATCTGGCCATAACCTTTGTTGTTCTCTCCCACCAGACCTCCCACCTGAAATATTGCAAGATCTAACCCTGAGAAAGGTCATTTCTTACAGTAAAACCACAACAATTCAACTTCTAGAGGTCGCCCTTCGACGTGATGGATTAGTCTTACCTGGAAGCTCTTTTCACCTAGACTATCCATTTTTCACCCTTTTCTCTTTCAGTACCCTCCAAGAACTTCAAGACCTTCCTCTCATTTATAAATGCATCATTTGGCATCTCTGTTCAGCTTACACCATTGCCTTAGTCCTCCCCTCGCCACTATTCACTGGTTTACCTCCCGTTGGATGTTTCCCATCCAAGGTCATCCACGTCCCAACCTCACAATCCTCCATTTCCTCCAACTTTTTGCCCGGATAGATCATTGGTTTCACCTCTTCTCCTCTCATCTTCCAGGGGATACTGCTGAACCTAACCAAACCTACATCACAATCCTTTTCCATCGTCCCCCTCGCATTCACCAAACTCTTGAAAATCAACAAACTTGCCATTACATCCATTACATTCCTGATTTTCATGTGTTAAACATCAGGCCTTATGACCTCTTTACCACCCGAATTCAGCACAGAGATGAGTGGAGATCCTTTCTGAACAATATGTGCGCTGGCAATGATCTCTCTCCAAGGCTAGTTCCGGCTCCCCTCCTTCGTATGGATACAGCATGGGAACTTCATCAAACAGGCAGACTACCTGACTCCCGCATTGAACACTTACTGGACGCTTATAATGATTGGCTCATTGACACTGCCAGTATCTATCTAGCCAGCAGTTCTGATAATTCGGATACCTCTCTTATTTCACTATAAAGACATATTTGTATTTTGTCGGTGTGGTCCTATTGTATTTGTATTTTGTCGGTGTGGTCCTGTTTTGTCGGTCAACAGGATAAGAGGGTCCTACATATTGAAATATTGTGTAAGACACGTGGTGTGTAATATTTGGTTGTACTTACTTTATAAATAGCCAATGGCTTGATGAAAGTTCAAGTTTTAGTACGGTATTTTTTTCTGAATCTTATTTTTGTCTTCTTCATGCTTTGATCTATATCAACTTGCCCCATCTTAGAAAAAACTCGACCTCGAGTTTGGAATATTTGAACGACTGCCTTGCTGTGATGAAAGCCAAGTTGCAATCCATAGTAAAATTCGGGCAGTTCTGTAAAGACATGAATGTAGTCTAGAGGATTAGGTGCTTGTTCGTCAAAGTACCTAGGGGGGATAAAGAATTTCTCATGCTCAACTTCAGCATCTTTAGACATATCCATAGGGTTGTCCACGAATGTGCCTTTGACCTCTTCAAACTCCAATGCAACGTGGAGCTTTTTTGGTTAGTCTCCCTGATGGTTCTCGATCAGTTCAGTTGATACTTCAATGGTAGGAACATAAAGGGCAGGGTCTTCCTTGGTGATAAAATTTTCTGGTACTTCTTCAATATTAACCTTCAATTTCGGGTTCTGATTCTCTGGTTGGAGGTTTCTTCTCTTGTTGTTTTTCCATCTTCAAAACTTCAACGGCTTCCACTGTAGCATTGGAGGTGGAGGGTAGAGAGGGGACCAGAGTTGGCTTCAAACTTTTGCGCAAGAGCGGTCACATGATTCATTAAATGTTTCAAGTTCTCTTCAATTGTAAATGTCTTTTGGTTGTAATCGTGTTGAAGGGAGAGCTTTCTTTGGATTTGTACCGGTAGGTACTTGTTTTTTAACTCGTGCTTCATCTCATCCTAAGTCCTAAGGTTCACGCCTTCTAACTCTCAGCCTTGCTTTATGGATTCTCCACCATTCTTTAGCATGACTAGTTAATCGCAAGTAAACAAATCGAAGCTTCCGTTCCTCTGTCAAGTTGTACCAATTAGTTCCTCCAGAGAATCTAACCAATCAAGGAATAGGTATGAATCCCTATTGCTAGCAAAACTTCTGGCTTCATCTTCTTTGTAGTAATATCCTCCCTAGGAAGTAATAGGCTCCGATACCAAATAATGTAGAGCTAGGGCAAGAAGGACCTAACCCCAGGCAGGATCTTGTTTGACAACAGATTTACTCCTTTGAATAATATTCAGATATTTTGAGAAGTAAAGTAGAAAAATAAGAGAATGTGGGGGAGAATAAGAAGGGGATAGGGTAGTCTTTCTCAGACTCTAGTCTCTCACCCACGGTCTCCTGCCATATTTTGACTCTCTTGGTCACAACCTCTCAGGTTAGTGGGGATGTACATAGCAAACTTTCTTTCTTTAACTTCAAATCGTGGATAACCTCTTAAGGGTCGTTACATTATATAGGCAAAAACCTGCCTCACAAGAAAGAACAAAAATAGAAACATAACAAGAAAGGAGACCAAGAAAGTCTCTCTAAAAGAGATCTTCCTTGTACAAAAAGAATCAAACTGAAAGGAACAAAAGACTTTTGGTAACTCCTAAAACTAGAAACTAAGTTGTCTTTCGTAAAGACAAGCAAACTTTTTACAAAAGGAAATAAACTAAAAAATGAAAAAAAAAATATTTGGACAAAGAAAGTCTTCTAGAAGTCTCTATCTATAGCTTGCTGTCCAAGACAAAACAAAAAATAGAAACTCATTGAAACTAAATTAAAATAGGAGAATATGGATCCAAATTACTGTTCACAGTTCACTTGAACAGTATTTTTTTTTTTTTTTTCTGAATTTTATTTTTGTCTTCTTCTTTTTCATGCTTTGATATAAATCACTTGCTGACATTTTGATGTTTGTATGTTGGCTTCACTGCAATTTCTCTCTTTATTCGAGAAAAGAGACGGATCCCAAAATGTGCACATGTTGCCCACATCACCTCAAGTTTCAGCCAAATTAAACCTCACCATATGTTCATAAGGTTTGAAAAAATGGCTGAAATAAATGGAGAAAAAGAAAGATGGAAACAATTAAGCCTATGTTGATCAATTACTGTAGTTCTCTTCCTCCTCCCCCCCCCCCCCTTCTCTATCTTGGAAGAAAAAAGAAAAGGAGAGAAAGAAAGCCAGAAAATCTGAAGTTGGTGCTCCAGAAAAGTTCTTTGAGAAAAGAAAATAAAACCTTCTTATTGTTGTTTGGTTGTGTCTTGGATATGAAATTCCAAATGCTCTCTTTCTCAGCGAATTACCTTATCTTATTCCCTGCCCAGGAAAAAGCAAGCAGAAATTTCCTTAATGTCATTTAGCTTTTTCTTCTTCTTCTTCTTTTTTTTTTTTTTTTGGGGGGGTGGGGGAGGGTGGGTGGGGTGTGGTGGTTGGGGGTGGGTGAGAATTACTTGATTTGGAATTGATAATTTGTGATTGACAGGGGCCTCTCCTTTTCCATAAGGGTGGGTTATTTGTGGGGAATCAATAGTTTCAGGATGCATGGCTGCTGACCATGTAATCTCATATCTCAATTTGTTTGATTACAGTAGGCGTAGAAAGGAAAGCTCATAGGTGAAATAAGATTTGTATTCCTATCACACCTGGTTTATTTGTACCTCATGCTTTTTTCTTTGGTTGCTTTGAATCATGTTTGAGTAGATGAGGATCATTCATGGTACCATGTCTTTGAGATTTATTTGCAGGCACCAATAGGTGATCAACGATTCATTCCAGCAATATCTATTAACTTCTGTCTAAAATGAAATGTAGGTCATATCTGGGAGGATGATAGATCATCTGATCTTTGTATTCTTCATCATTTTTATGGATTGGTGATTAAGATGGTTTGTCATCAGATGGCTTAGGTTTTTATGGATGAGATTGGCATTACTATCGCGACTCAAAAAGGGTAAATGCGGATTTAAAAGAATAGCTTGGTATATCTCCATGAGTTTGTATCTGTATAATGTTGCTTGAAAAAATGGTGTATTTTTTCTATGCTGGCTGCCCAGTCTTTAGTTCTGTACAGTTCACTGTGATATTTCAATTTTCATGGTGTACATGGGCACCAACCAAGATCCTAGAAAAGCTGGCTATTCCCTTGATGCGGATCAGGAGCACCGTATATAGACAATCCTAGATCCTAATATTTTGTTAGACTTAAAGCTGGTCTGACTTTGGTGGTTCTCATAAAGAGACAACTGCATCCCCCGGAAACCCACCAGTTTCTGATTGGACCTGGCTCACCCACGAGTGGCTCATTCACGGAAAAGATCCTCTCTAATTAATTGGGCGCCCAATTAATTAGAGATAGATTGTCACTGAAGTCTGGCTCTTGAATAAGGATTTACTTTTGCTTTATCCCACAATCAATTCGAGGAGCGTGACCATCTATGGTCATCCTTTAAAATCAAATTAGGTAAACAGGAATAAATATCTTTAACACCTATGAACTTTCCTCTCTTGGCTAACTGCCATCAAGCGAGTCCTGAAGCTATTGATTTCTCCACTGATAATCCACCCCTATGGTTCCCTACAAGGTTGATATTATATGCTTGTACAAACTACTAGAAAGAAAAATATCGGCAATAGTTCATTTTTCTCATATGGAACATGTAATAATAACATTAGGGCATACTTGATGCACGAGGCTTCTGCATATGTGAGATTTGGGGGACAAGAACTAAGCAGTCTTACCCTAAAGAATGTTGAGAGGCTGTTTTAATCGCTTGACCGCCAAGTTGCAGCATTCTTACTTTACCCTTGGACCAAACGTGCCTTTATACAAATAAACATTAGGGCTCTGTATTGTAACGTTTTGAAAAAATGGATTCTGTTGTTTTTTCATTTTTTTGGAATAGAAATGGAATAAAAATTGTATGGTAAGCCGGTTCAATTTCTTATATTTTTTGAAATGAACTTAGCACTTTTAAGGTTTTGATAAAAAAAAGTCCACTGTTTTTTGGAGCATGAAAAGCTTGCTTTTCATCATCGGAATCGATTTTAAGCAAAAGGCGGAGAAACAATGGGTGCAAAAGGCGGAGAAACAATGGGTGCTTTCAAGTGACAAGGGGCATAAGTGGTATTTTCCATTTGAAACATAAACTTGCCCCATAAACCGTTGAATGATCTTCATCTTCTTCAATCACACAAAACCCTAGCCTCTTGTGACATCCCAACATTTGACGTTTAGGAGAAGGAAATCTCAGTTACTTCTTCTTCTTCTTCTTCTTCTTATTCTTCTCTCTCTCTCTCTCTCTCTCTCTCTCTCAACTGGAAGAAGAAATTTCAGGAACCACAAAGCGGCGAAGGAAAGAATTGAAATCAAGCAAGGCCTTACTCCAATGAATTCGAGCTCGATTTTAGGCTTTTCAGGTACGGAGGTTGACGGTACCGATTATGATGGATTTATGGCACAAGAAAGTGAGATGGATTTCTTTAAGGAGGGAAACGAGATGTGTTTTTGGTATTTCAATTGAGCTACAGAGATTTATCTGGGTTTGAAGGATAGAGAGATGAAATGCAATTGCAAGGCAAGGGCAGCCATTTTCCTTCTCTGATTTCCTTTTTCTCTATTCTTTTCTCTCAACTCTCAATCATTTGTGAAAATGGTCTTAATTAGATAGAGCAAGGTGGGTTGTTTCTAGAAAAGGGTCATTTCATCCTTCACATATAAAATTTGTGTGTCCAAAAGATGAAGCTTAGCTACTTTGTTATTTTTTTGGAGTTATGATATGGGATGTGGTTGTTTCTGGAGAGGGTAATTAATTTCTTCGTTGTGGTTTTGTGTTTGTTCAGTGTTGGTTTTTGAAAACACTTGCAGATTGCAAGTTCAGAAATCTTTTTGAATCTGAGATTAAAATATAAAATCCAACCTAAACTTGAACACCATCTTATCTAATTAGATAAGAAACTGCTGGTTACAAAAAATGGTAATCCATGGTTTGAGAACTCTTTTAGCCTTAACTATCATTTATTCTATCATGGTTTTATCCAAGAGTTGGTCGCTTTGAATTGACCACTATCTAAGTTGAGAAACAAGATCTTTTTGAATATCCTATCCCCCTCAAAACTGAAACCCATGAGCCAGATTGAACATGTAAGTACAGAGTTAAAAAAGCCATTTATATTGAGGGAAGAAATAACTAGGTAGTATTTGATGTTGCACAGTTGCACCCTCTTGTTGAAGGATAGTGAAGAGATAGATGATCATTACTTTAAGAAGATCAGTAATCATAATAAGAATGATGGAGAATGGTGTAGGTGGCATTTTATGTTATTATTGTTTCATAACAAAAAATGTTTCTATAAAGTGTGAACCATACAAGTTCTTGATTCTTCCTAGTTATAGGAACTTGTGTTTTTTAGTGTTACCATACAACATTGCAAAATCACTTGTGTTTTTTAGTGTTACCATATAACATTGCAAAATCACTCTAAAAACACAGAAATATAAAAAATTATGCCAGACCAAAAATCAATTTTTTAAAATAGAAACATTACAATACAGAGCCTAGGCATTTGGGGAAGCAGCTGTTCCAGTTACCCACATAGAACAACCCAGGAAGACTTTCATCCATCTTGTCTAATGCTTAAGAGAACTAAATTGTAGTCATGTCCAGTGTTATCAATTCGGCCGAATAATTCGTGAATTATTCGGCCAAACCGAATTTTTCCGAATTTTATCAAAAATTCAGACCGAATCCGAATTAAAAATAAAATTCGGTAAAATTCGCGATTTTTTCAAAAGTGAATATAAAACGCGAATAATTCGGACCGAATCCGAATTAAACCGAATTATTCGGTCCATTTAAACAGTATTTAAAAAAAAAAAAAAACCAAAAAAAAAAAAAAAAAAAAAAAATTAAAAAAAAATTAAAAAAAAAAACCCAATAAGCTTTTTTGACCGAATCCTTAAATTAATCAACCGAATTATTCCGAATAATTCTCCGCCCGAATAATTCCCGAATCCGAATTTGCTAACTATGGTCATGTCCCATACATGGGAAAGGCTCTACTCCAATGAAAATAACTGCAGTTTGCAAACAAACTCGTGGGTGAGCCAGGTCTAATCAGCTCATTATAGCCAACCACCTGTTAAACAAAATAAAAACCGCGAACCAAGAACGGAAAAAGAAGGTGGCCCTGAGTTAGGATCGGAAGAAAAAAGAGACAATTCCATCTTTCCGGTTCGACCTTCGGTTCTACCTCGAACATGGAATGAAGTATCGGTATCGGATCGGTTGGATTGGCCAGATCGGATTGGTATCGGTTGAGACCGATCCCGATACCTGACCGATCCTGACATGGGTATCAGTATCGTCCTGGGTATCGGATACCGATCCTGATCGGCCGATCTGACCCGATCCATTAAAAAATATTTTTTGAAACTTAAAGCCATACACGACGAACAGGGGAGAGAGAGAGAGAGAGAGAGATTGATCTGAGACATATCTAGGGTGTCGAATGCATCCTTCTCCGCAGGGTAGCTCAATCTTTGGCTGCAGACCAAACTGTCTAGTTCGTCCAGGTTTGATTGATTAGAGTTGGGGGGGAAGTTTCTATGGCAACCAGTGGCGCCTCCTACTAAAGCCGCCGCTACAAAGCACGGGCCTTGAAGGCTGCCAAGGCTGTGAAATTAGATGCATCTTCCTTGAAGAAGAAGGAAAAGAAGATCTGATCATCGATTACATTTCATTGGTGGAAGACATTGAAGAAGGAAAGGAACCCGTAGTACCCTCGCATTAGTGCACCCTCGAGGAACAAGTTTGAGCATTATCAGATATAAGGATTAAAATATCGGTATCGATCATTATATCGATTGATCAAAATTAAGATACGTATTGGAGGGTATCGTATCGTATCGGAGATATGCTAAGATACAATAAAGATAGACATATAAATGGATATGAAACATTTTTTTAAACACTTTTGCGTAAAAATTCTGTTAAAAAAAACTATTGATAACATGTATTATGTATAAACATTAAATTGATGGTATCGCACTAAGAATTCAAGGTTTGTAGTTGTTCTTTAAATGTAAAATCCTTATTCCCAACCTTGATTTCCACTTTAGTTAGAGAGAAATATGACTGGCAACAACTTGGGAACAAAAACCCCTTAAAAAATCGTGTTTTTCTAAAAAATGATCCATCTTTACCATTACACAATCGTAGTGCACTGTATCGATACGTATTGTATCATATCGGTATATATCGATCGATACATACCGATACGTATATTTCACCTTGATTTTATATTTTTCATAGAGTATCGATATGTATCAGTGAGTATCTTATTGTATCGATGGTATATTGGTGTGTATTTGTATGTATTGTAGGATATATATCGATACGAAAGGATTTTAAAAATTTTATGTATCATATCAATCGATTAAATTTAAGATACATATCATAAGGTATCACATTGATATCAAAGATACTTTAAGCCATGATCAGATACTAAGTTTCCTCTTACCACAGAGTCAACGATGAAGATGATTGAGGACAACAATACTCTGGCTTTGGCAAACAAAATTGGGATAATTTAAGCCACTGGCTAACATTTGCGTTTTCTATAAAATCTGTATTCCTAAACCTAGTGGTTCTATCAGGGTAGGGCAGATTTGTTGGGAACTTTTTTTTTTTTTTTGGTGAAAAGTTTTGTTAGGAACTTTGAGCATAGAGAGACTTGCATGTCCTATAAGGTGGAAGTTTCTGTTGTCGATATTTTGATTAGTTACATTGTTGATTTGGGTCCCAAAAAAAAGACCCCAGAAGCGAGTGGGATGAAAAGGACGAACCCTAACGCAGCAGCAATGGTGATCTTCCTTTCATTTTGAATTTTTGATTTTTCTGATTTTTTTTTCTTAAGAAAAAAATCAGAACCGATCCTAACCGATACCGTGATCGATCCGGGAAAACTGTACGATTTCCGATCTTTACCGATACCGATTCGTACCGTATCTGTTTTAACTGTAACCGACACCGATACCGAGTTTAAAAACCTTGGCCTCGAACTGTTTCTGATAATATGAGTGTAAATCCTACGGAGAAACCAAAATGATACCCAGGGGGAGAAATTGACGCCAGAAACCCTCGCAAATCCAAATCTGCTCTGCTTCTGGATATTGGTAAGTTTCTTCTATCAAGGTTGAAGATTCTCACGAGATTGTCTTTCTTTGTTGAACAATGTTGCGTGTATTCTGCAAAACTATGCTTTTAACAAAATCTATAGATTCAACGAGTGGAAATGCTTTTTTTCTTCGAACAATATCATCCACAGAGTCAACCTTAGGAACCTTGGGATCCATAGACCAGAAAAATCTCACCATCTCTTACCTCATGAATTCATGTGGATTTCCTTTCAAAGTCGCTACTTCAGTGGCACAGAAGATCTGCATCGAGACCACAGAGAGACCGGATTCTGTCATTGAGCTCTTACAAACATATGGATTCACCAACACCCACATTGGTAGTCTGATACGGAAGTACCCACGGGTGCTTTTAGCCGATCCCATCAAAACCCTTAAACCCAAGATCGACTTCTTTCAATCTCTGGGCTTTTCAAAATCTGACCTTGCTAAGTTCCTCATCTCAGACAATGTCCTACTCAGAAGCTTGCAAAGGCAAATAATCCCGACCTTAAATTACCTCAAAACCTTCATCCACACCAACGAGAACCTCATCAGTACTCTCAAGCAATCCACCCGCCTCGTTGGTTACAGCGTTAAGAGAATTTGGGAGCCCAACATTGCAACCTTGCGAAGTTACCATGTACCGGATTCCAATATTTCGAAGATGATCATCTCCTTTCCCGAGCCTTTGACACTGAGTGTTTTGCGATTCAAGCATATTGCTGCAATGGTGAACAAAATGGGTTTTGATCCCAACAGTCGTTCATTCCCTGCAGCCATTTACTCTGTGGCGGGGGTTAGCAAACAGAATTGGGAAAGGAAAAGGGAGGTCTTTAGGAGCTTAGGTTGGTCTGATGACGAATTTCTTGTGGCCTTTAAGGTACAGCCGATGGTCATGCTCACTTCGGAGAAGAAGCTCGTGAAATTGATGAATTTCTTTGTGAGCAACCTGCACTTGAAGCCATCAGAAGTTGCGAAATACCCAAACCTTTTCTTATTAAGTTTGGAAAGGAGAATCATTCCGAGGTGTTCATTGCTGCAAGTTCTGATGTCCAAGGGTCTTATTGAGAATAATTTGCATATAGTTTGTGCGCTAAATGATAATAAAAAGCGTTTTGAGAAGAGGTTTGTCACTAGATATGAGGGGGCAGCCCCTGAGGTAATCAAGGCATACAAAGGTGAGATGCGATTTCTAGGACTTGGAAGTTGACACTGCTGTTGAAGATGGTGGAAGAATTAAATATATATGGATTGAAGAAGTCCCAACACAGATCTATGACAATCATGGATTTGTAAAGTGGTTGAAAGGTTCTGTTTCTGAACAAAGAGCTTGGATGGAGGTGGTGACGGTTTTAGAGTATTTTCATGACAGTTCTAGAGCAGCAAATGGTGTTGTTTGATGCCTGAAATCATGACAGATCTAATGAAACATTGTGATGCTGAGGCTGATCTGAAACCTGGTATACATCCAGTTTGTCATCGTTACTCGGGCAACTGGCGTCTGTGATCAACTGAAGTTCCTCCATTGATGGCCGAAAGGAGCTACTTGCATGTAAGTATCGAGAATTCTTTGCTTGGGTCATTTAGGCAGTTTAGGAAAGTCTATACTGTATGTGCTGCGCACGCAACATTTAGTTGAAATAGTTGGATTTAGTGCATTTTACTTACTCTCACCTTCTCTGCATCATTACGCCTAAATGTATTTTTCCCAAGGTTGTTAACTGTTTTATGGGCAAAAAAGTTCTTCAAAGTCATGAGTTATCCATGGAGGTACACAAATTTTTTTTTGGAGAAATCTGACTTGATTTCCATCATCGAAACGAAAGCTTGCTGACAGTATGCTGGCTTCACTGCAATTTTCTTTCTTTTTTTAGGACAGATCCCCAAATGTATATATGTTGTCCACATCACCTCAAGTTTCACCCAAATTAAACTTCACAATGTCTCCAATGTAAGGCTTGAAAAATAGTTGACATATTGAGTTGGTCTACTAAAATTTTACCGTTGGTTGGAATAGAAGTGGGGAAAGGGAAGGGAAAGATTCACATTTCCCTCGCAGCCAAAAACCAGGAATGACTTTCCTGTAAAATATATTTCACTCAAGGAAATATTTACATGTCCCTTTCTACCAAACAGAGTCATATCCTTGTTTGTTTTTCTGATGGTGAATATCATCCAATGGTTGGAGTGACCAAACTAACTCTCCATCTTGTAAAATTATTTGTTCCTCAGTCCAATGAAGAGATTGGGGTTGGAGGGAGAGATGCATGCGTGGCACTATAGATGGAAAGTGCAGTTCCTGCTCCTTAATTTCTGCCACATGGAAGGCAAACTAGGTCTGGAGATTCTGGACAGCTTCAAATTTTTGTGTGGCTCCAATACTCCAACCTTTTAACAGTATTGACACTTGAATATGGGCATCCCAAGTAACTCATAAGATCTGCAAAAGAGACTTAGTTAAAATCTTGCATCGTGTGCCTTTATATCAGAGAAGATTGTTGCAGTCTCCCATTTGAGAATTTAAAACCTTATCACCACAAATTGAGATAGAAACCATAATATGGCATGTTCCCGAAACTCTTGTTATCAGCCCCTGCATTTGCTTCTTTTCTCTTGTATTTTTAAGGGTGGACAATCATTCAAAGGTTTGTGTTTTTCATAGGCTTTCTTTGCTTTATCTTTACATTTGTTGGTAGACTCAGATAGGATTCAAATTTGGCTCCACATGAGTTGCTACATGACAAATAAGCCCATTGATATAAGACTACTACCTACATCTGGTTACGCTTTATTTATAAAAAATAAAAAAAAAGACGATAAATTGATGATTTTTAATTGGGAAAATCTTCTTGTAACCATGGTTGGTGAAAATACATTGTAACATTACTTTTTGCTTTTAGTATGACACCTTTTTTTCTTTTTTCCTCAACCAAAGTAAAATCCTGTCATTCCATTTTTGTCTATTTTACCCCCTTTTGGTGACTGGTCTACCATTGTTGGACGTTGTAGGGATGAGTTGAAACATGTGGTTACTTCAGACCTTAGGAAACTTCTGGGCATAGAGGGAGAGCCTACTTTTGTGAAGTATGAAACCTTTGGGCATAGTTATCAAGGCATCGCCTAGGCGATAAGGTGGTTCAGCCTGGACTGGTGCCTTGGTCTCCTAGGCAATGCCTTGACACCTTGTTGGTGCCGCCTGGATTTTTCCCTATCCTCCACCGGCTTGATAACTATGCCTCTGAGGGCTTATTGCTTATTGTTGGTACTTAAAATGGTTGAGGTTGAACCCTTTAATGTTTGCAACTGATGTGATGTAGTCTCCAAAGATCAAAGATCAATGCCTCCTAATAGAGTTCAACCAAATATGATGTACATTGCCTTGTACCATATTATTGTAAACTGCAGTTTTAGTTGGAGTAAAGCCTTTCCCTTGTATGGACATGGCTATGGTTCATTTCTAAGCAATAGAAAAGATGGAAGAAAGTCTTCCAGTGGTTTTCTATGCAGGTAACTGAAAGAGCTGTTTCCTCAAATGCCTAATGTTCATTTTATATGTTATGTAATGAAGAAAATGAACTATTTCTGGTATTTTTATTTTATTGCTAAAGTATGCTGTATCAATTTGATAGGTTACCATAGGGTGGATTATCTGTGGAGAATCAATGGCTTTAGGATGCAAGGGTGCTGACCTTGTAATCTCTTATCTCAACTCGCGTGATGGCAGTAGGTCTAGAGTGAAAGTTCATAGGTGAAATAAGCTATGTATTCCTGTTTCCTGGTTTGATTATACATCATTCTTCTTTCTGTTGGTTGTTTTGAATTATGCGAGTGTAGATGTTTAAGTACTGAATGTAGAGACTCTCTCTTTTATATTCTGTGATGAGGGCCACTTGTGGTACCATGTATTAAGATTTTTTTGCAGGTACCAGCAGGTAATCGACAGTTCATTCCAGCTATATGGATTAATTTTTGTCTAGAATGAAATAGGTAAAATCTGGGTGGATGATAGATCATTTGATGTCTCTCTTCTTCATCATTGTTGTGGATTAGTGATTGGGATGGTTTATCGATCAGATGGCTTAGGTTTATGGATGATATTGGCATTGTTACTGTGACCCAAACATGGAATGTGCTTTCAAAAAGAGCTTGGTGTATCCCAGCCAATTAGTATATGTATGATGTTGCTTGAAATATGATGCATGCTTTCTATGCTGGCTCTTTCAGTTTTTCGTTGTGTACAGTACATTGATATTTTTGTGTAGGGGAGAGTTTAGTGGCATGGTGTTGCTTCGATTTCTTGTGGTTCAGAAGAAATGAAGTATCGGTGTTGCTTCGATTTCTTGTGGTTCAGAAGAAATGAAGGCAACGATGATACTCTCGTTTGCATCTCGTTAAGTTTAAGAGCATCTCAGCAGCCCTCCATAGTCACACAGTTGACTGAAAGAGCCACCAATTGGTTTTGTCTAATAGTTGATTTGAAAGAGTTGGTTCGTCAGCTATGGCTGAAATGTTGTGGACAGGTAAACCCCGAAGTCTCTTCTTGTTCACGTGTCTAGTTTCAATTGGAATGAAGTGTTGAAGAATGAATTGAAAAATAAAACGGGAATGCTTTTGATGAGTGATTACCTAAACAAACAAATCTTTCGATGGCAATCGATTTATGTGGCATGGTTGGGCAATATAATTTTGTGAATTACTCAAGAGGTTGAATGGGCAGAATTCGTGAATGAAATTTGACATGTGGTCAACCTGCACCATTCCATTAGCTGTTCTACATGGAATGAAGATTTTGTTTCTCTTAATGCCCATTTTCCCGTGCTTTCTGGCTTGCTAGCTTGGCATCATATGTTGTGCCTCACTCAGTGCCCCAAAATTACATTTATGGATCAAGAAATGGGATTCTATTAAAGCAGGATCCAAAAATAGATTCAAAGAGGTTACTGGCCTTTGCCCGTTCATTTGCTGCCATATTTGGTTTGCTAGAAATGACATGATATCCAAAAGAAGGGACTGGTCTCCACATGAAGTTGCTGCTATAGCTGAGAAAGCCTTCTTTGAGTTTCACTTGGCTAACCAGAATCCGCACCCTCATTCCCCTCTACTACAGCCCTGTTCAGAGGTTCTTGATACCCACCCTCCCAAAATTCTCAAGGTAAACTGCGTTGCTGCTCTCTCCTCAGCTTCCCACTGCAGAGGTCTTGATATTTAGCTCGTGACCATTCAGGTTCATGCCTCTTCGCAATCTCGAAGCCAGCCTCCTCTTTGGTCCTAGTGGGAGAAGCCCTTACTGTCTGCTCAGCCATGCTCCATTCGATTGGTGAATGTATGGACAAAATCCAAGTGGAATTGGACAATCTGGAGCTAGTTAATCTTATCATCAACCAGGGGAAGCTGGCTCCACTTGATGAGGCGCCTATTATCCATGATATTCAACAATTGATTACCCCATTTTGATGTAGTCTCCTTTGTTTTTCATGTAAAGAGGGAGATCAACTGCATTGCCGACTCCTTAACCCAGAAAACCTTGTTGATTTCGCACACGATAGTTAGGCAAACATCCACTCTGTGCTTAGGATATGTCTCCTAGATGCCTTGTCTCAATCGTGATCTTCTTCTCAATGTAATCATCTCTTACCAAAAAAAATGGACAAACCTACGAAAATTTGGTGGATAGACCTCAATTTTTTTAGCCAAAGATCTATTCTCACAAGTCATTTTTCATCTCAATGTATTTTTTCATTAGAAAAAAGAAAAATCTGAGTGTTACTATCTACGTGGTGATATTTTTTTTGGTAAAATACGTGGTGAATTAAAGTATTGAAAAATTAACCAAAAGAGTGTTCAAGGAATATTGGGAGATGCACAAAGAGAATAAATGATTGAATTTGAAGATGTCGTTTCAACTTGAAACTTTTTACAAATGGTCAATCCGAACCATGCTCTACACATCAAATTATCAGAATGGTTGAATCACACTTCGATGTGGCTTAATTATGTTTGTTTGTTCACCTAATTTCACTAGTGTTTGGTGAGAAACTTTTGTTAAATAATAATAGGGAATAACAAAAAAATAAAAAAAAGTGAACCAAGCTAGACTGTTCACTTCCATCCGGTTCGACCTCCGGTTCTGCCCCGGGTTTTTTTTTTTTAAATATTATTAAAGTAAGCTTCGAAATGTTTATGATTCTCAGGATTTCATCCGGTGAAACGATTCCCAGGAGGAGAAATTGACGCCAGAAACCCTAGCAAATCCAAATCCGCTCTGCTTCTGAATACTGGTAAGTTTCTTCCATCAAGGGTGAAGATTCTCACGAGATTGTCCTTCCTTGTTGATCAATGTTGCGTTTTTTCTGCAAAACTCTGTTTATAACAAAATCTATAGATTCAACGAGTAGACATGCTTTTTTTCTTCGAATTCGAACAATATCATCCGGAGAATCAACCTTGGGCTCCAAAGACCAGAAAAATCTCACCATCTCTTACCTTATGAATTCATGTGGCTTGCCTTTCAAAGCCGCTACTTCAGTGGCACAGAAGATCATCGTCGAGACCACAGCAAGACCGGACTCTGTCATTGAGCTCTTACGAACAAATGGATTCACCAACACCCACCTTGCTAATCTGATAACGAAGTACCCACGGTTGCTTTTCGCGGATCCCGTTAAAACCCTTAAACCCAAGATCGACTTCTTTCAATCTCTGGGCTTTTCAAGAGATGACCTTGCTGGTTTCCTCTCCTCAAATGGTGCCCTAGCCAGAAGCTTGCAAAAGCAAATAATCCCGACCTTAAATTACCTCAAAACCTTCGTCTACACCAACGAGAACCTCCTTACTGCTCTCAAACGATCTAGCCACGTTGTTCAGGGTAACGTTAAGAAAATTTTGGAGCCCAACGTTGCAACCTTGCGAAGCTACGGTGTACCCGATTCCAATATTTCGAAGATGATCATCTACCAATCCAGTTCACTGACGCTAAGTGTCCCGCGGTTTAAGGATATTGCTGCAATGGTGAACAATATGGGTTTTGATCCCAACCGTCGTTCCTTCATCCTAGCCATTTGCTGTATGTCATGGATAGCTAAGCAGCGCTGGGAAAGGAAAAGGGAGGCCTTTAGGAGCTTTGGTTGGTCTGATGACGAATTTCTTTGGGCCTTTAGGGTACAACCGATGATCATGCTCACTTCGGAGAAGAAGCTTGGAAAATTGATGGATTTCTTTGTAAACGACATGCATTTGAAACCATCAGATGTTGTGAAATTCCCGAACCTTTTCTTAGTAAGTTTGGAAAAGAGAATCATTCCGAGGTGCTCAGTTCTGCAAGTTCTGATGTCCAAGGGTCTTATTCGGAAGGATGTGAATATGGCTTCAATACTAATTAATAATAAAAGGGATTTTGAGAGGAGGTTTGTTACCAGATATAAGGGGGAAGCTCCTGAGGTAATCAAGGCATATGAAGGTGAGATGTGATTTCTAGGATTTGACAGTTAGACACTGGTGGTGAAGATGGTGGAAGGGTTAAGTAAATGAAATGAAAGAGTTCCAAGAGTACGAGACAGATCGATGTCAAGTGGTTGGGAGGTTCTGGTGCTGAACAAAGAGCTTGGATGGAGGTGGCTTATCATTTAGTAAGTGCCTTTGTGGTGATAGTTTTAGTATTTTCATGGTGGTGGTACCATTGTTGTGCGGTTCTAGAGCAGTAAATAGTGTTGTTTGATGCCTGAAATTGTGACACATTCAATGAAACATTGTGATGCTGTGGCTGATCTGAAACACAGGATATATCCAATTTGCCCTTGTTATGAGGGTACTGTTCTATGGACAAAAAAATTACTTAAAAGCCATGACACCCATTGAGGTAGATGATGTTCTTTGTTTGCAGTTTACTAACACTTTGACTTGATTTCCATCTCCCAAAAAAGCTTGCTGACACTAGATGTAGTATGTTGGCTTCACTACAATTTTCTTTCTTTCTCATTCTTCTTCTTCTTCTTTTTCTGGTGAGAAACTTATAAACTTATAAAAGATGATTGTGACCAGTGTATCTACTACCACATGTTATATCTTCTGATCAATTAATTTTGTTTACCTATTAATAAAAAATAATTGGGAAAATGGCTGAGCTGTTGTTGTATTAATAGGTAGAGAAAAAAAAAAGATCCCAAAATGTGTACATATTATCCACATCACCTTAAGTTTCAGCCAAATTAGACTTCACCATATGTCCAATATAAGGTTTGCAAAGTAGCTGAAACTTGTCGTTTTTCCTTTTTTAGTAGTAAACAATTATCCAGTTTGAGTGATCAAATTATCTCTCCATGTTGCAAAATTAATTGTCTCTGTCCGATATTGGGGTTGGAGGGAGAGATGAGGTGTGGCAGTACATATGGAAAATGCAGTTCCTGTTCTTTGATTTCTGCCACATGATAAGCAAACTCGTTCTAGTTACTCTGGACAGATTCAATTCATTGTGGGGCTGTAAGCCCCCCATCCCTTTACAGTATCAACAGTGGACTATGGGCATCCAACAAACTCTGAAGATGTTCAGAAGAGACTTCGTTAAAATCTTACATATAGTGCCTAAATACATCTGGTTGCTCTTTATTTGTAAAAATGATAAATTGATTATTTTTAGTTGTGAAAATCTTCTTGTAGCTTACTTTTTGCTCTTTATTATAACACATCTTTTTCCTTAACCGTACTAAAATCCTGTCATTCCATTTTTCCCCCTTTTGGTAGGCACTACCATTGTTTGGCATTGTAGGGATGAGTTGAAGCATCTGGTTACTTCAGACCTTAGAAAACTTCTGGCATAGAGGGAGAGCCTACTTTTGTCAAGTATGAAACCTCTGAGTGCTTATTGCTTCCTGTTGGTACTTGAAGGTTGGGGTTGATCCATTATTGTTTGCAATTGATTTGACGCAGTCACCAAAGATTTAAAATCAATGCCTCCTAATCGATTCCGACCGATGTGACGTACTTTGCTGTATACCATGTCATTTGTAAACTACGGTTGTTTTCATTGGAGTAGATCCTTTCCCTTATATGGACATTGCTATGATTCCATTCTCAAAGCAATAAACAAGATGGAAGAAAGTCCCTCTTCTGTGCGGGTAACTGAAAGAGTTGTTTCCCAAATGCCTGCCTAATGTTCATTTACATGTTCTGTATGAGGAAAGTGAACTATTGCGGTATTTTTATTTTTGTAGTTTCCAATAGTATGCAGTATCAACCTGGTAGGTAACCATAGGGCTGGATTATCTGTGGGAAAAATCAAAAGCTTCCGGATGCAGGGTTGCTGACCTTGTAATCTCATATCTTAACTCAATTGATAGCAGTAGGCCTAGAGAGGAAATCTCATAGGTGTTATAAGATATTTTTTCCTGTTAACTGTTTTGGTTATACCTCTTGATGCTTCTTTCCTTCGGTGGTTTTGAATTATGTAAGAATAGATGTTACATACTGAATGTAGAAACTCTCTCATTTAGATTCTGAGTCTAGGGCCACTTATGAAACCATGAATTAAGATTTGTTTGCAGGAACCAATAGGTGGTCAACAATTCGTTGCAGCAATATCTATTAACATCTATGAAGTAGGTCAAATTTGGGAGGATGATAGATCATTTGATGTCTCTCTTCTTCATCATTGTTATGGATTGGTGATTGATATGGTTTTTCATCCGTTGGCTTAGGTTTATTGATGAGATGGGCACTGCTATTGTGATTCAATATCTCAGTGAGTTAGTATCTGTACAATGTTTCTTGAAATATGATGCATACTTCACCGGTAAATTCTGTGTAGTGCCATTGATATTTAATGTTACCATTGTCTGTTTTCTTAGTACTTTTTTCTGTTATTCTTGGCTGTTGTTGGTTTAATCTCTTTCTGTCTCATGTTTTGGATGTCCATTCTTCTTGGATTCATCCACACATAATAGCTGAAGCTTTTATGTTGGATAATTCAATGAGGTAGACCATTTTTTCCTTCATATTGCTTCTCTACATCTCTTTGGCTGTTGAGAGTTTTTAGTAGCATTGCTTCCTTGTACCTTCCATCTCTGATTTTTCATTATGTGGAGAGCTCACTGTTCCGTGCCACATGGCAGCCAAATGAGGATGAAATTTGGTGGACAAATGGACCCAAATGTCATCTGGTTACACACTTAAACCTTAAATTTTGTAGTAGAGCACATGGTTGTCTACTCTCATGTCAAGGACTCTGAGTATGCCTATTTATGAGCATGGATTTAGGTACCAAGATTGAATTGGCATTATGAGTCAATAAATATCGGTATTTTTTTTTTCTTTGAAATTCTGTCTAGCCAGTTACTAATACAACCTGAATCGAACCGATACAGATGTAACAATGTTGGAATCGTTGGATATTGATACGGCTTTCAATACTGATACCAATAACCTTATATATGAAGGTTATACAAATGAATTTGGATTTGAAATTTTACATGTGATCAATCCACATCATTCTGCAAATTTCTGAGGGTAAAAATTGCAAGATAACTAATCTATATGGAATCTATGTTTAGGTTATTGCCGCAAAAGTTTTTACCAAAATTTAACAGAAAATTATAACTAATCTCGAAATTATAACTATTGAATTTGGAGTTGAAGTTTCAATGGGCAGCATCCCCAACGCACTCCAATATGGGTAGTGAAATGATCATCATGCACCTCCCCCTTGTGCTGGCACAGAGGTTGGGCAGCAAACCCTTCGTAAAATAATAATTGGGTTGGGAATTTTTATGGATTGTGTGGTCCCCTCCACTACTGTAGAGGCCAATGGTTTAGGGCATCAATAAAGCTGTGCTTGGTAACCAAGAGAATGAAAACTAAAAAGAATCTAGAAAAGAGGAGAAAATGAATGAAATGATAAGAAATAAAAAAAATATATGTTTTTATGTTTTTTTTCTTTATTTCTCTTGGTCACCAATTACACTCAAGAGAAAGAATTTTTTTTTTGAATTTTAAAATTTACATTGGAAAAAAGATTTTTTTTTTTGAATTTCAAAATTTACATTGAAAATAGTGAAGTTTTCTTTTGTCATCAAAAAAATAATTTTACAAAAAGCACAAGGAAACAAAAGAAAATATAAAAAAAAATTCATTTCTTCTCTTGTCTTGGTAGGTAAATATATACACATTTTTTCTCTTTTCTTTCCTTTCATTTTTATTCTTTTCTTAGTTTCTCTTGTCTAGATTCTTTTTTCTTTTCTTCACTTGATTACCAAACACAGCTTTGGTTCAGGATATGTCAAGTACAAATAAAGTTTCTTAGATAAAAATGTGAACCAAACCAGACTGTACACACAAAATTGAAAAAAAAAAAAATAGTCTGCGGTCAAGTACAGTGAACGCATGACACTGGGTGATGTGAAGATCTACGGTGAGGATGGAAGGAGCCCATATTTGTCCCTGTATACGGGTTGCTTTATGAGCCACCCGACTAGTGGGTGGTAAGTGGTAACCTGATTCAAAATTGATTTCACATCTTCTTCCTTTCTCCTGTCAAGCCGTAGAGGAAAAAAATCGTCTGGTTTTCTGAAGTCTCTGATCTTGGAGAAACCAACCAAATCATGCTGAGGAGGGGAAATTGACGCCAGAAACCATCGCAAATCCTCTCTGCTTCGTTATACTGGAAGGTTTCTATAAAGGCTGCTGAAGAGTCTCACGAGAGTATCCTTCCTTGTTGATCAATGTTGCGTTTTTTCTGCAAAACTCTGCTTATAACGAAATCTAAAGATTCTACGATTAGCCATGCACTTTTTCTTCGAACAATATCATCCAAAGAGTCAACCTCAGGAACCTTGGGCTCCATAAACAAAGAAAATCTCACCATCTCTTACCTCATGAATTCATGTGGTTTGCCTTTCAAAGCCGCTACTTCAATGGCGCAAAAGATCCGTATCGTGACCACAGAGAGACCGGACTCTGTCATTGAGCTTTTACAAACGAATGGATTCACCAAAACCCACATTGCTAATCTGTTAGCGACGTACCCACGGCTGCTTTTCGCCGATCCCGTGAAAACCCTACAACCCAAAATCGAGTTCTTTCAATCTTTGGGCTTTTCAGGATCTGACCTTGCTAAGTTCCTCTGCTCAGACAAAGCCATCCTGCTCAGAAGCTTAGAAAAGCAAATAATCCCGACCTTAAATTTCCTCAAAACCTTCATCCACACCGACGAGAACCTTACCACTGCTCTCAAACGATACAGCAGCGTCGTTTGTTGTAACGTTGAGAAAACTTTGGAGCCCAACATTGCTACCTTGCGAGGTTACGGTGTGCCCAAATCCAATATTTCGAAGATGTTTACCATCCAACCCAAGCCACTGACGCTTAGTGATGGGCGGTTTAACGATGTTGCGGCAATGGTGAACGAAATGGGTTTTGATCCCAACAGTCTTTCATTCATCCTAGCCCTTGGCTCTATGTCGGCGACTAACAAACAGAAGTGGGAAAGGAAAAGGGAGGCCTTTAAGAGCTTTGGTTGGTCTGATGACGAATTTCTTCTGGCCTTTAAGGTACAGCCGATGGTCATGCGCACTTCAGAGAAGAAGCTCGTGAAATTGATGAATTTCTTTGTGAACGACCTATATTTGAGTCCATCAGATGTTGCGAAATACCCAAACCTTTTCTTACTAAGCTTGGAAAGGAGAATCATTCCGAGGTGTTCAGTGCTTCAAGTTCTGATGTCCAAGGGTCTTATTGAGAAGGATTTGAATTTACTTTCTGCGCTTAATGATAATAAAAAGAGTTTTGAGAAGAGGTTTGTCACTAGATATGAGGGGGAAGCCCCTGAGATAATCAAGGCATACGAAGGTGAGATGGGATTTCTAGGATTTGGCAGTTGACATTGTGCTGTTGAAGATGATGGAAGAATTAAGTAAATGAATTGAAGGGGCCTCAAGACAGATCGATGACACCCATGGATTTGTCAAGTTATTGAGAGGTTCTGGTGCTGAACAAAGAGCTTGAATGGAGGTGGCTTATCATTTGGTGCCATATTTGCGACGGTTTTAGTATTTTCATATGGTACTATGGTTGCATGGATCTAGAGCAGCAAATGGTGTTGTTTGATGCCTGAAATCGTGACAGATTTAATGAAACATTATGATGCTGATGAAGCTTATCTGAAACTACGTTTGCCTTTGTTATGAGGGCAATTGACATCTGGTGATCAATTGAAGTTTTCTCATCCTCCATTGGTGGGCCAAAATGAGCTACTTGCTTGTAAGTATCAAGAATTCTTTGCTTGGGGCATTTAGGCAGTTTAGGGAAGTCTATACTGTATGTGCTCCCTGCACAGCATTTAGTTTAAATCAATGGATTGAATGCATGAAACATTTTACTCTCCCTCACCTTCTCTACCTCAGTATATCTAATATTTGTCATTTTTCCCAAGGTTGTTAAATGTTTTATGGACAAAAGAAGTGCTTAATAGTCATAAGGTATCCATGGAGGTAGACAATGTTTTCTGTTTGTAGTTTGCACACACTTTTGAGTTGATTTTCATCTCCCAAACAATTCTTTCTGACATTGGATGTTAGTATATTGGCTTCACTATAATTTTCTTTCTGTTTTCTTTTTTGAGAAACTGTTGTGACCATCATTTATTCTCCAGATTTTACAGATGCGCCTTTTAACTTGTAAAAGATGATTCTGACCAGTGTATCCACTATCATCACATCAAGTTTCACCCATTTTAGACTTCACCAAATGCCCAATGTAATGTTTGAAAAATAGCTGAAATGTTGAGTTGGTCTTCCAATATTTTATACTTGATCCAGCTGCAGGAATCACTTGTCCTTTTTCCTTTCTTGGTAGTAAAACAATTATCCAGTTGGATTGATCAGATTAACTGTCTGTGTTGCAAAATTAATTGTCCCTTGGTCCATGAAAGAGATTGGGGTTGTATATATGGAAAGTGCAGTTCCTGCTTTTTGATTTCTGCCACATGACAACCAAACTGGGTCTGGAGACTCTGGACAGATTCAAATCATTGCGGGGCTTCAAGCCACGAACCTTTAACAGTTTCAACACTGGAATATGAGCATCTCTAACAAACTCTTAAGAGGTGCAAAATAGTCAGTTAAAATCTTGCATCTAGTGCCCAAATATTAGGGAAGATTGTTGCAGTTTCCCATTTGGAATTTAAAACCTTCACAATCCATAAACAAGTTGGGTTAACCACAACAAGGCATAGTCCCAAAACTCTTATTATCAGGCCCTGCATTTGCTTCTTTTCTATTTTATTTTTAATTGTGGACAATTGTTCTATGTTTTGTGTTTTTCATAGTCTTTCTTTGCTTCGTCTTAACACTTGGTTGACTCATATAGGATTCAAATTTGGCATGTAAGTAGTAAAGATTGTGGATACGAAAATTTCGCCCCACATGACCTGCTACATGGAAAATAAGATCGTTGATACAAGACTATGAACTACATTTGGTTGCCCTTTATTGAATTGATGATTTTTTAATTGAGAATTTCTTATTGTAATCATGGTTGTAAAAAATCAAAATTGTAACCTTACTTTTGCCCCTTTAGTATAAGGGTATGACACCTTTTTTTTTTTCTCTCTCAACCAAAGGAAAATCCTGTTATTCCATTTTTGTATAATTTTTCCCTCTTTTGGGAGCCGGCACCACCGTTGTTGGTTGTTGTAGGGATGAGTTGAAGGATGTTGTTACTTAAGACCTTAGAAAACTTCCGGGCACAGATGTAGAGCCTACTTTTGTAAAGTGTGAAACCTCTGAGTGCATATTGCTTCTTGTTGGTGGTACCTAAAGGCTGTGATTGAACCCATTAATGTTTGCAACTAAACGTGACAGTCACCAAAGATTGAAGATCAATTGTCTAACACCATTTCATTTGTGAACTGCTGTTTGTGTTCATTGGAGTGGTGCCTTTCCCTTGTCTTGACATGGCTACGATTCAGTTCTCAAAGCAATAGACAAGAAGGAAGAAAGTCTTCTTGGGTTCTTCTATACATGTAACTGAACTAGCTGTTTCTCCAAATGCCTAATGTTCATTTTACATGTTCTGTATGAGGAAAATGAACTATTTCTGGTATTTTTTTATTTTATAGCTTCAAATATTATGCAGTATCAACCTGATAGGTAACCGTAGGGGTGGATTATCTGTGGGGAAATCAATAGCTTCAGGATGCAAGGCTGCTAACCTTGTAATCTCATATTTCAACTCGCTTGATGGCAGTAGGCCTAGAGAGGAAAGCTCATAAGAAAATTAAGATATGTATTCCTGTTACCTAGTTTGATTATACCTCCTCATGCTTCTTTCCTTTTGTTGTTTTGAATTATGTAAGATAGATGTTACCTACCAAATGTAGAAACTCTCTCATTTAGATTCTGAGATGAGGTCCACTTATGGTACCAAAAATTAAGATTTGTTTCTGGGCACCGAGAGGTGGTCAACAATTTATTCTAGCAATATCTATTAACTTGAATGAAGTCAAATCTGGGAGGATGATAGATCATTTGATCTTTCTTTTCTTCATCATTGTTATGGATTTGTGATTGAGATGGTTTTATCAATCAGATGGCTTATGTTTATGGATGAGATTGACATTGCTTCTGTGATTCAAAACTTTGAAATATGGATTTCAAAGAGAGCTTATCATACCTCAGTGACTTTAATCTGTATAATGTTGAAATATGATGCATGCTTTCTATGCTTCTGGCTTTTTCAGTCTGTAGTTTTTTACAGTTCCATTGATATTTCATGTTGGAGTATGAAGATCCTTTTGTTTGTGTGTGTGTGTGCGGATCTTAGGATCTACTTGTCCACAAAATTTCAACCTCATCTTACCCACCACATGGTATGACTAGGAACTCCTCAAGAAGGATTTTTCTTTGATATCTGTGTGGGAAAACCGTGTCCTTAAATTTGGTAAATTAGTACATATTTTAAGTCAAGCGGCATGTCAGCTTGGATTGAACTTTTATAGACAGTAGACCCAAAGGTTAGTGTTCACATGTCAAGTTTCAACATATTTACTAAAGTTTTGAGAAATCGACCAAAAGGTTGTACAAGGAATGTTTGGACATTGGAACTTTACAATTGATCAATGTAGATGATTTCCTAGTTCCTACATATCCTTTTTCATAATGATTAAATTATCTTTTCACCTGGCACAATTATGAATTACGTGCTTGCCCACAAAGTTTTCTGTCTGTAAGAGGCTCTACCCCCACAAACACAGGAGGTGTGTAATAACCATCATGCCCTTCTTGGGGCGTGCTTTCCTTGTGGGACAAAAGGGTCTTTTGCCGATTAATAATAACAAAATGGATTAAAGAACATGACTTCCTAAGGCTGTGTTTGGTAGCCAAGAGAAGAAAAGAAAAGAAAAGAAAGTACAAACAGTGTACTTTTTTCTTGGTTTAAGAAATTCTCTTCGTGCTTGGCATGTCCTGAACCAAGAGAAGATTCTTTTTTTGAATTTCAAAATTCACCTTGAAATGGTGAAGTTTTCTTTTGCTGCCCAAAAAAAGAAATCTTGCCAAAAACACAAGAAAACAAAAGAAAATACAAAAACTTTTCTTTTCTACTCCTCTTCTCTTTTATAATGGTAGCCAAGCATACATATTTTTTCTATTTTCTTACTATTTCATTTCATTTCTATTCTTTTCTTTTTTTTCTCTTTTCTAGATTCTTTTTTCTTTTCTTTTCTTCTCTTGGCTACCAACACAGCCTACGTGTACCCTACGCCACATACATGGGGAAGTGGAGCCGAAGCATGGATGTCTTTTTACAGCCTAGTTTCATTTTCCCATTTGTGTGGTGGGCCTATTATACTCTAGGAGGTGGACTCAAATCCTCTGCGGTGAACAATGTGTGGCAGTGAGGATCCAACGGCTGGGAGGGCCCGGCATGTACCCCAGCCATTGGATCCTCACTGCCGCTCATTGCCTCCCTGCAAAGTTACGGTGTACCCGTTTACAATATTTCAAGTGTGATCATCCACCAACCCAAGCTACTGACGCAGAGTGTTTTGCAGTTGAAGGATGTTGCTGCAGTGGTGAACAATATGGGTTTTGATCCCAACAGTCGTTCATTCGTCCTAGCCATCTTCTCTAGATCGGTGATGAGCAAACAGAGCTGGGAGAGGAAAAGGGAGGCCTTAAAGAGCTTTGGTTGGTCTGATGACAGAATTTCTTTTGGCCTTTAAGGTACAACCGCTTTTCATGGTTACTTCGGAGAAGTTGTTTGGGAAAGTGATAGATTTCTTTGTGAAGGACCTGCATTTGAAGCCATCAGACATTGCGAAATACCGAACCTTTTCTTACTAAGTTTGGAAAGGAGAATCATTCCCAGGTGTTCACTGCTGCAATTTCTGATTTCCAAGGGTCTAATTAAGAAGGATGTGAATATAGCTTCAGTACTGAATTCTAATAAAAAAGTATTTTGAGAAGAGGTTTGTCACTAGATTTGAGGGGGAAGCCCCTGAGGTAATCAAAGCATATGAAGGTGAGATGGGATTTCTAGGAGTTGATAGGTGACACTGGTGTTGAAGATTGTGGAAGAATTAAGCAAATGAATTGGAGGAGTCCCAAGATGGATCAATCACCATCGTTGTCATCGAGGATTTGTCAAGTGTTTGGGAGGTTCTGTTGCTGAACAAAGGGTTTGGATGGAGGTGGCTTATCATTTTGTGCCTCAGTGTGGTGGTGGTTCACCATGGTAGCATGGTTATAGAGCAGCAAATGGTGTTGTTTGATGCCTGAAATTCTGACAGATTTGATGAAACATTGCGATGCTAAGGCTGATCTGAAACCCAGTATATATCCAGTTTGTCGTCGTTAGGAGGGCAACTGGCATCTGTGATCAGCTGAAGTTTCATCATCCTTCTATGATTGCCAAAAGGTTGGCTACTTTCTTCTAAGTATCAAGAATTCTTTGCTTGGGCCATTTAGGCAGTTCAGGGAAATCTATAGTGCATGTCCTGCCCTTACAACATTTAGTTTAGTGGGGAAGAGTTCTCTGTCTGGGAATGTGGCTCCTGCACCATCGTTGGGGCCAATGAGAGCACAACTGGAAGCATCAATAGGGTGGGCATGTTTGGAGTCCTTATATGAATTGAGTGCATGAAATATTTTACTCTCTCATTCTTTTGGTAGAAACATTTTAGTTACTCTCACCTTCCCTACCTCATTACCCCTAAGTATGTCAACTGACAAAATTTAAATGTGCTTCAAAGTCATGAGTTACAAATGGAGGTAGACAATGCTTTTTTGCTTGCAGATACTTCACTTTATTTCCTTCTTACAAATGAAAGCTTGCTGACATAGGATGTTAGTATGTTGGCTTCATTGCAATTTTCTTTCTTTTTCCAGAGAAAAATGGCAAATCCCATAATGTGTCTATGTTGTCGATATCACCACCCCAAGTTTCAGCCAAATTAAACTTCACCATATGTACATAAGGTTGAAAAAATATAGCTGAGATATTGAGTTGGTCTACCAAAATTTTTCCTTTGATCCATCTGAAAGACCTAGGCTCCTTTGGTTGCAAGCGAAGGGGAGACCGGGAGAGGGAAGGGAAATATTTGTCACTCAAGAAAATATTTGCAATTCCCTTGCAATTGGTATTTTCAGAAGCTATGTATCTTGACCAATCCGATATCGATTCCTAGAACCCAGGTGAACACCAACAGTAAGAATTGCCAAACAACTATTCTATACGGTAGAAGCCCATCTTTAGACGATAGTTCAAAAAAAAAAAAAAAAAAAATCCAAAATATAATAGAAAATTAGAAGAAATGAAAAGCTAAAAATACAATAAGAAAAATACCAAGTGAATATGATAGAATTTGAACTCTAAATTTTGGCAAAAGACCAGTCGAACCCATTCCATCAACATCCAATGGTTAGAATTATCACATCACCTTATATGTAGCATAGATATAATCTCCAAGTTGTTCAACTTAGTTATCAGATCCTCTCCAACTGCGTTGGATGCACATTTGATGGTTGGGAGTCTCTTGAAGTGTACACCCAAGTGGTGGAGTATGTTGTCGTTCAATGTCGCTGGGTGCCTGCACGGCTCTCCGATCAAAATCGATGCATCCTCTTAACCTTGCTCCATTTGTACCCAAAAAAAAAACCCTTCGCTCAATGTCTAAAATGTAGTGAACAAATAATGTCGAGATGAAAATAGGGGGTGGCTTGGGTTGGGACCGGGTCAGAAAGGGGCGGTTCAATTTTTCGGTTGGACCTCCGATTCTGCTCATGTTTTTTGAAACTCTAAAAAGCTACGCTTCGAACTGTTTCCGACTTCTTCTCCGAGGGTCGCATTTTAGGGTTTCATACGAAGAAACGAAATCATTCTCAGGAGGAATCGTCTGCACAAACCACTGCTAATCCGCCCCACTTCTGGATTTCTGGTAAGTTTCTATCAAGACTGAAGATTCTCAAGAGATTGTCCTTTTTTTTTTTTTTTTTCTTTGTTGCTA
>NC_056559.1:16207651-16211028 GCF_013358625.1 Macadamia integrifolia | reverse complement strand
CTCTGCTTATACCAAAAGCTAAAGGTTCTAAGAGTAGCCATGCCCTATTTCTTCGAACCATATCATCATCCACAGAATCAATTTCAGGAAACTTGGATTCCACAGACCCAAAAAAATATCACTGTCTCTTACCTCATGAATTCATGTGGATTGCCTTTCAAAACCGCTACTTCATTGGCACAGAAGATCCGCATCGAGATTACAGAAGGACCGGACTCTGTCATTGAGCTCTTACAAACAAATGGATTCACTAAAACCCACATTGCTAATCTGATAACAAAGTACCCACGACTGCTCTTCGCCAATCCCGTCAAAACCCTTAAACCCAAGATCGAGTTCTTTCAATCTCTGGGCTTTTCAAGATCTGAACTTGCGAAGTTCATCTCCTCAGACAAAACCACCATAATCATAAGCTTGCAAAAGCAAATAATCCCAACCGTAAATTTCCTGAAAACCTTCATCCACACCAACGAGAAACTCGTCAGTTCTCTCAAGCAATCCAACCGGATCGTTGGTTGTAGCATTAAGAGAATTTTGGAGCCTAACATTGCAACCTTGCGAAGTTACGGTGTACCCGATTCCAATATTTCGATGACGATCATCCACCAACCCAAGCTACTGACACAGAGTGTTTCGCGGGTGAAGGATGTTGCTGCAGTGGTGAACAATATGGGTTTTGATCCCCACAGTCGTTCATTCATCGTAGCCATTTTCTCTATGTCGGCAATGAGCAAACAGAGCTGGGATAATAAAAGGGAGACCTTAAAGATCTTTGGTTGGTCTGATGAAGAATTTCTTTCGGCCTTTAAGGTACAGCCGCTTTTCATTGTCACTTCAGAGAAGAAGCTTGGGAAACTGATGGATTTCTTTGTGAAGGACCTGCATTTGAAGCCATCAGATATTGCTAAATGCCCAAACCTTTTCTTACTAAGTTTAGAAAGGAGATTCATTCCGAGGTGTTCAGTGTTGCAAGTTCTGATGTCCAAGGGTCTTATCAAGAAGGATGTGAATATAGCTTCTGTGCTGAATTCTAATACAAAGTGTTTTGAGAAGAGGTTTGTCACTAGATATGAGGGGGAAGCCCCTGAGGTAATCAAGGCATACAAAGGTGAGATGGGATTTCTAGGATTTGACAGTTGACACTGGTGTTGAAGATGGTGGAAGAATTAAGTAAATGAATTGAAGGAACCCGAGGACAGATCATTCGCAATGGTGTAGTTGTCAAGTGTTTGGGAGCTTCTGGTGCTGAACAAAGGTCTTGGATTGAGGTGACTTATAATTTAGTGCCTCAGGGGTTTTGGCTTTAGTAATTTTATGGTGGTAGTACCATAGTAGCATGGTTCTAGAGCAGCAAATGATGTTGTTTGATGCCTGAAATTCTTACAGATTTTGATGAAACGTTGCGATGCTATGGCTGATCTGAAATTCAGTATATATCCTGTTTGTCATCGTTATGAGGGAAACTGGCATCTGTGGTTTGAAGTTTCATCATCAGCTGCTATCTTGTAAGTATCAAGAATTCTTTGCTTGGGGCATTTAGGCAGTTTAGGGAAGTCCATACCGTATGTGCTGCCCTCGCAACATTTAGTTTAATCAATGAATTAAGTGCATGAAACATTTTACTTGCTCTCACCTTCTCTACCTCATTACCCCCAAATGTGCTATTTTTTCCCAATGTGGTTAACTGTTTTATGAACAAAAAAGTGCTTCAAAATAATGAGTTATCAATGGAGTGGACGATGTTTTTTGTTTGCAAACACTTCACTTGATATCCATCTTCCAAACGAAAGCTTGCTTAGATTAGATGTTACTCTACCCAAAAAAAAAAAGACATTGGATGTTAGAATGTTGGCTTCACTGCAATTTTCTTTCCTTTTTTTCCTTTTTTTTTTTTTTTTGGGGGGTGGGGGGGGGAAGAATCCCAAATGCAAAATGTGTATATGTTGTCTACATCACCTAAATTTCAGCCAAATTACACTTCACCATGTCCATAAGGTTTGAAAAATAGGGAAATAGCTGAGATATTGAGTTGGTCTACCAAAAATTTACCCTTGATCCACCTGAAACACTTAGGCTCTGTTTGGTTGCAAGAGTAGTGGGGAAAGGGTAGGGCAGGGAAGTATTTGCATTTCCTTTGAAATATTTGTCACTCCTCAAGGAAATAATTACATTTTCCTTGCAATCAAACATGAAAATTGACTTTTTATGTAAATTATATTTCACTCCTCAGGGAATTATTCGCATTTCCCTGGCAACCAAACAGTCTTCTCCTTTATTTTTTTTTTTCTTTTGGTAGTAAACATTATCCAATGGCTGCAGTGACCAAACGAACTCTCCATGTTGCAAAATTAATTGTCCTTCAGTCCATGAAAGAGGTTGGGGTTGGAGGGAATAGGGAGAGATGCTGGTGTGGCAGTATATGTGGAAAGTGCAGTTCCTGCTTTATGATTTTTGCTACACGGTAAGCAAACTGGCTTTGGAGAGACTGTCCGGGGCTCCAAGCCACAAACCTTTTGACAGTATCAACACTGGAATATGATCATCCTTAACAAACTATTAAGATTGTGCAAAGAGACTGGAGTTAAAATCTTGCATCAAGTGCCTAAATATCAAAGAAGATTTTTGCAATTTGTCATTGAAAATTTCAAGGGACTTTTGTCACCAAAGTGGTGAGCTAAGAAGATGCAACCTTCTTAAAATTGTTCCTTGTTTTATTCTTTCCTTTGAATTGTTCTTGCATCAAGTGCCTAAATATCAAGTTATTCAACACAGGCATAAAAAGGGTTTTAAAAGGGTGAAGGCTATTTTAATACAATATTTATGGGGAAAAAAATATGTTATATACAAGAAGCAAAAAGGCTAAAGTTACAAACTTCTTGTAACCGTGGTTACAATTACATTTTTCCAAACTTTAAACCTAACATTCAATACATACTCAATTTTAGATAGCCATAACATGGCATGTACGGTTGTCAAATGGTGCGATTTTGGTTATTTGGTTCGGTTTACATTTTGATAAGGTGAAACTAAAATCGCACCGGATAGAAATAAGGTAAGAACATAATCGTTTTAATCCAGTTTCAATTTTAGCGGTTTTTAATCGGTTTTTGTTATTCGGTTCACAATCGGTTTACATGGGGTTAATAGTGGTTTTTTAGATAATTGTTCGCATCCTACAACTAGTGTGAATCCTGCATGTACTAAAGAGTTAGGACAATATACATTTATTTTGCCAAGGACAATATACTTTCTTATGTAAAAGACTACACATATTATAACTAATTAATTATGATCCTACAAATTACAAAATCAAGAAGTGTGATTGTGTGAAAGTGAAGCTCCTTTCTAAGTTAGTACTTTGTTTTTTTTTTTTTTTT
>NC_056559.1:16179818-16207631 GCF_013358625.1 Macadamia integrifolia | reverse complement strand
GTTAAAAGTTCAAACTTCAAACTAGAAATTCTTCAGAGCCCATCAAGTTTCCCATCCTTGGATATTGAATTCACAGCTCTCATCGTTTCATTGTAACTTTTTTTCCCTTCTCAAATAATATTTTACTTGAAAATTTTACTCCATGTAATATTATTTTTTAGTGTAATTTGTATTTTATCGTAGTTGGAGAATTAAGTTTTGATTTACCTGAGTTGAGTTAAAATTTAGTAAAATTAACCTGGTCAAAAATCATGTACCCATTCTATATAAAATATGATCAAATGGAATTTAACCCATGGGTACTTTATCATAAGATGTTTCAAATAGCAACGATCAGCGAGGCTTTATTGTCGGTATAGAGAGAGAGAGAGAGAGAGAGAGAGAGAGAGAGAGAGAGAGAGAGAGAGAGAGAGAGGTATTTATGAAATAGAAATTCAAGTAGCAGACCATAAACAAGAGCTACCTATTGGAAAAAAAATTCAAGATAACAAATGATGATATTTTTTAAATTGAGAGAGAAGCTAATTCAATGGGAAATCAGGGTGTGACACTTTGTCAAACGGATGTCAAACGGTGTGGTTTTGGTTTTGATTCGGTTTACATTTTGATAAAGTGAAACTAAAACCATACTAGATAAGAATAAGGTGACATTAAAATCGTTTTCATCCGGTTTTGATTTTAGCGATTTTTAATCAGTTTTTGTTATTCGGTTCACAAACGGTTTACATGGGATTAATAGTGTCGTTTTAGAAAATGTTTACATCCTAACTAGTGTGAATCCTACATATATTAAATTTTCTAAAGAGTTAATACAATTTACATTTATTTTACCAAGGACAATATATTTTCTATGTAAAAGACTACACATATTATAACTAATTAACTATGATCCTAAAAATTAGAAAATCAAGAAGTGTGATTATGTGAAAGTGAAGCTCCCTTCTCGGTTAGTACCTTGCTTTTTTTTTTTTCTCCCCTTTTTTCGTAGAGACCCATCGAAATTCAAAATACTTTAAATCTTTAATACTAGGTGTCGGTTAACCATCGGTTTTTTGGTTTGATTCGGTTCCGAACCGAAATTATGGCCTATAAAACCAAAACCGGATCAATTTACAAATGTGCGGTTATGTTTGGTTATAACCGGTCGGTTTTGGTTCCAATAAACGGTTTCGGTTATATATTGACACCCTTAATGGCATGGTCCCAGAACTATTATTATCAGCCCATTAAAAGGGAAAAGATTGGGTATGCCATCGGTATATCGTAAGCTAGCGCCCATTGTGTCTATTTTTCTCTTCCCCTTTTTGAATTGACCCTCATATCCTTCTTGTATGATATTTCATCATGTAATCTCATTGGTGTTATCCGTTAACATACATAATATGGGCAGCATACTTACCCCTCTATTTAATGGTGGAAAATTGTTCAAAGGTTTGTGTTTTTTTAGCCCTGCTTTTGTTTTATTTTGACACTTGGTGGAGTCAAATAGTATTCAAACTTAGCAAGTAGTAAAAAGAGGCGTACTAAAATTTGGCCCCACGTGACCAGTTGCATGACAAATAAGACCGTTGATACAAGACTGCTAGTTGGGAAAATTTTCTTGTAATCACATTTGGTGAAAATGAAATTTTATTTTTATTTTTGTTATCATTTTATTATAATACTTTTTTTTTTTAATGGAAATAAATTTTTTCATTTCATTTGTGAACTCAAAACATGGAAAACAATAATAACTCTTTGATAGTGAAATTATGGAAAAATTATTTTTTATCCGTGAATGAAAGAGTTGGTGGAAACAAGAGAATAGACGATCAAAAGAAGGTCACAACTTATCACTTGGCAACAATAAGAGACATTTTATTTAGTTTTTACTGAAAATGGAATAACACTCCTTGGCAAACAACACAAATTCTTCACTTGGAAGTTTGTCTTATCTGTTTATAGGAACCATGATTTATATAAATTGATTTTTTTTTTAATGGAAATAGAAAAATCATTACTTTGAAAAAGAGAAAGTACATATATGTTCATATTACTTCGGGAGATGGGAGAGTGGGTGGTCAAAGAAACCAAGGCTAAGTGTTTAACAAAAAACACCACATCGGTGTTAGGCCTGAGCTAGAATAAAATGGAGGGTGGTTCCAAATAGAACATATGAAAAAAAAAAGGAATCATGATTTATATGAATTGAATTGTTGTGGTAAATGTTTATTTCATAGCATACAAATTCTACTCGTTTATGGAATCACAGATTGGGTCATCAAAAAAATAAATAATAAATAAATAAATAAAAAGATCACATAAGTAGAAATCGTTACTTGGCATTCTACCAAACGATTATTAGTGTTCCCCCACTGCTGAATAACAATACCAATGAAGAGATGAAGTATTTGATTGCAGTTAATGTAATCTCTCATACCAACACCATGTATTATCATCATTGCCCATAGATACACTTTACCCTTTTTTGACATGATCGGGTGATGGCTAAATATCCTCTGGCTAAATCACATCACGAACCGAATATTTCTTCTCAGCCATAGCAGTGTTGTGTCCATAAATTTATGTTGTATTTGATATGCATTCTTGAAATAGGTTTTGGGTTTAGAATGCATTTTGATTTATTTATTTTTTTCTTTTTTTTTTCAAAATTTGCTCAAGACCCATAATCTATTCCTAAAAACGCATACCAAATAGGCTGTGTTTGGTAGCCATCCAAAAAAATGTTTATGGCATTTTTTCATTTTACGAGAATAATAAAATAGGATCTTTCATTTGGTGTCCACAGTTCTTTTTTTAAAATAAGTCGGGTGAATAAAAAAGGAAAAGTGGAAAATGTTGAAACATGAATTTGAGAAACGTTCCATTTGGGAAAAAATCATTTTGTTCCCAATAATTTTCCCAAGGCCAAACCTTCTCTATCTCCTTGAAGCTCTAAAGAACTAGAATGCAACACTACTGATCTAGTGATCTCTAGTCTGCCTCATCCCTTTCTCAGTGAAATCGGAATAAGAAACCCTTTATGTGAAGAAAAAATCTCGTTTGATTCCTTATCTGTCCCCATGTCTCAGTGAAACCATTTCTAAAACAAGTTTATCAAGCACAATTTTTAAGCAAAAAAAAATTTTTTAACACAAAAAACAGAAAATTCTAGTTTTGACATGAAACGTTGTTTCTAGAACAGAAATATTACCAAACATAATCTTAGTATCAAAAATCATCTAAATAGTGTCCTCAAAACTCCTATTGGATCATGACTATAAATTTGGTTTAAATACATTTTGTGTAGGTTTCATTAAATATATATATATATATATATATATATAATGGAGAGCAAGACTTCTGTTTGAAAGAAAAAAAAAAATGTGCTTTTTGGGTAGGTATATGGTCCATCTTATAGGGACAGCCAAGGACAAGCCAGATCCGAGGTGGGCCAGTTGTTAAGTCTAGGTCCACGCAATGAGCCCTAGGGCCCTTTTTAAAGGTCTGTTTAATTGGGCCGGTGGTCAAATTCTTTTTTTTTTTGGTAAATGCCGGTGGTCAGATTCTAGTGTATATGAATGTGTCCTATTATTGTAAATTCTCCATCGATTCCAATTCTAATCATCCGAGAATCAATCAGAATCATTTGAGACTTAGTCAAACTCAGTTAGACCTTAACCCAGATATTCAGTGCATGAGGCTCCTACTATTATAGGGCCTAGAAAGACAACTATATGCAGTCTTACTCCTTGCTTTGCAGGAGAGGTTGTTTCCAAGTTTTGAATCTTCCACGATTGCCTTGACAATGTTGGACTTAGTATGTGTAGAATAGGGTTTAATAAGAGTCTGCCCTGATAGGATTATTATCTATCAATTCTGATTTGAATTGTCCTAGAATCAGTGGAGTCTAAATTATTTGCAATGAGCGGTGAGGTGCAGTGAGCATCTGAAGGCTTGGAGGACCTAGCCCTGCAACCCAGCCGTTGGATGCTCACTGTACCTCACTGTCTCATTGCAGACGGTTTTGACTTGAATCAGTGAGAATCAATAGAGACTCAGTCAAACTAGATTGAAGTCTTCCAAACTCACCTTGACATGGCCAGACTTAGTATATTTAACGTTGGGTTTAATCAGAGTCCGTCCTGGTCGATTTCAAGTTAACTTGGCCGAGTCAAACGATTCCAATACTAAAGCCTTTTTTTATCCAATCTAGAGACACAAGTGCCCAGACCATGCCCTAGGGCTATGGCCATTAATGGATGTAAGTTTACATTCTATGATTCTATGAATGGAAAAGGTAAAGGAAAGGCTGCATTTGATTTTGGTACCATGGACTAATGGTCATGGAGGGACCATTGCATAATGGACATTCTAATCGTCAATTAAAGGCTACCCTTGATGAACGCAGGCCCACAGACCAAGGCCCACTCAAAAAAATAATTAATTAAACTAAATTAGAAAAATAATTCTTTTTAAAGTTCAGGAATTGGCATCAGATCTTCCCATCAAAGTAAGCTCCCACGTTCTCACTTTTGGGTTTAATCATATTCATTTATGTCATATAAGATAAGGTAAAGAGTATAAAAGACAAAGCGAATCCAAGGTGATTTGATTGGTCTATAAAGTTAAGTACCATATAATCATTTATTAATTAGTTTGAATCCCATTGCTTAGTTTTAAACATAAATTTTAAAATTTCAAATCAATCTCCCTCTCCCTCTCTCTCTCTCTCTCTCTCTAAATTTAACCACCCATCTGAGGTTACGTGGATGCACACCTAATTTGTCATGTGGATGGCTGATATGACAAATTCAAATATTGGATGCCCAAGAAATTGTCTAAAGTAACTATGTGTCAAATTTTAGATAAATATTAAGACATTCACGTGTATGTATCTTCATGTACTTTCTTTGTTGCACCTTATTGGTAAATCTAAATTTTTGTACTTTATTTTACCACATGAAAAATCTTATAAATCTTCATCCCATCCAACTTGCCAAGTGGTAAAAATAGATATACTACTCATATATTTTTCTCTAGGTGATTAACCATTAGATTTCAATTTTTTAAATCCATAAGGGTGTTGAAGGGGTGCAAAACTAGAAGATTTATGTAGTTCATGAATGGGAACAAAACCAAGTGTGCTGAGCCCCATCACTGCCCACATGAGAGAGAGACAGAGAGATATGAGCCAATTTCCTTTTTCCTTACATTTATTTTCAGAATAGGGTAATAAACCTATCTCTGCATTTACATTCAATTGCAAAGGCAGAGGAAAGCATTTTATTTTATTTTTTAATGAAAAAAGCTTACTTGACCAGAGAAAGAGAGAGAGAGACCACCTCCTCATCATTCATCAATTATACATAGCTTTTAAAGAGATTGATGCAATGTTGGGGTCCTACACACAACAGAAACTGGTTTTAAATCCACTTTGGTTTGTGTGTGAATGATAGATAAATTGATAATAAGAGAATGAAAAGTGCTTAAGCCTTGAAGGCTCCAAGGAGATGCCAAACCCAAATTATTAAATTCCAAGGACTGTTTTTGTCTACTGTTGCATGTGTCCTCATTGGCTCATTGTCTTCCCGTTCTTTATCTTTTTTTTTTTATTTTTTTGGTAAGGTCCCCTTCTTTATCCTTGCCTAATGGGATTCTTAACATAACATGAGCTTTCAGACTTTTAGACAGCCTGTCTTGTGGGCCTCACTTGAAGTAGACTCAACTTTCAAAGACATGAATTTTAAATTCCAATATAAACCTCCCATTTAGATTGGATTTACATTTTAATATTGTCTGATCAGGTCCATTTTTAGGTTAGGATCTTTAAAGTATCCTTTGATTACATAGGAGGGACCAAAATATCTATTTATTAATGCCAAGCTTGCAGAGGAGAGTGGTTAAGATTGGAACTCGATTCAATTATTCAAACCCATAAACCTCTAGTGTCTTCTTGTAAATCAAAGGAGATATCACTTTGTGGAACAAAGATGATCTCTCTCTCTCTCTCTCTCTGCATTATCATAAGAGCCCATGGTGGAAATCCACAAAGAGAGTGGTGGGAGACCAAGCTCTGGCCCTTGGGGTGGGAAAAGGCAATAGACACATGGTGTTGCCTATTTGTGAGCATTTTCTTGTACTGCAACTACTGTTTTATGGTCCATTTGAATAATTATGGGATGAGTTGAATTATAGTGAAAAGTAAAGTAGAATCAATAATTCCCAATTTTCCATTTCCAACCAAACACACTTTTTGTTTTCTCCATTTTTATCTTTCACTCCACTGTATCTAAAAATTTGTATTTCGCTTTACTCCAAATAGATGAGGCCTAAGACTACCAGGTCCTGCAGCTAGTTTATCAAATCTTAAGATTCAATAGTTTGCTGCAAGATAAACCCTTCTATCTATATACATAATTGATGATCAAGATTATAAAACACCGTATCGAGTATTATATTAGTTACTGATATTGATATTGATATTGATATTGTTACATATTACTTGAATTGATTCCATCTTAACTCTTCAAAATCAAATATGATTTTTTCCATTTGAAACAACCAACATTAGAATTGGAATTGGAATTGAAATTGAAATTAGAACAACCTGATTCTGATTCCTCAAACCATGTACTGGGGAGTAGAGGGCATTGTGATTATGTTTGGTTACTTCTTTTTTTTTTTTCTTTTCCTTAGAAATCACAAGCCAATTAGAACTTAAAAAATGCAGAGAGAAAATTAGTTGAAGGCAGTTCTGTAATAGAACCCATGAAGCTGGGGCATCCATGTCTAGAAATATTTTGAATCTAAAGCAGGACAAGGGATTCACTTTCTGATATGGGTTTTCCGTTATTGGATGGTGACTGGCCACTGGAGCTGTGGGCTCTCATTCTGTCACCTCTTCTTCTGTTCTTCAACTCAACAGGGTAAGAGCCAGAGGAACAGAAGACCAGAGCAGAGACAGTGGAAGAAGATTGAGAGGGTAAGTGATGAGGAACACACTCTTTGATTTCTTCTCTGCTACTTCGCATTTAATGTTGGAGAGCTGAAGATGCCCATGTGGTTAGTTGGCAGCAGTTAATGCCTCAAGAACGTCGGTTACTCCTCCTCCTGACCTCAAATTTTGTTTTTTTCTTTCATTCTGATTCATGGTCATTAGTTCTCTACTTCTCTTCCGTGCTGAAAAGGCAGAGTTTCTTCTTCAAAAGGCAAACTGCACAGCATTATTGGGCTTGTCCCCTTTCTCTCACTTTCTCTCTCTTCTCCTTCATGGGTTTTCCTTAATTTGCTTGGAACTTTGGAAGTAAAGCTCTATGGTCTATAGCCATCCCATTTGAGCATTTGGCCGTTTCTTCTGTTTCTTTTTTACCGTTCATGAAAACTCAAGACCACATTGCAAGAAAAGAGCACCTGGCTCTGTACTGGAACGTGCTTCTGCTATTTCTTTGTAACTGTTCCATGGTTCCCATGGAACTGACTTAGATATCCAAGGCCTAAGCCTTCCTTCTGTAACCCTTACTAACCTTCTGAAATCCAACACGGAAAATCCCTCTTCCAAGTTCTAATTTCTTGCATATTGTTGCTTTACTTTGATGTAACTCAATGTGTTCTTCCAGAACTCTGAAACAATCCCAAATCTGTTGTTGTTGCTGACTCCACTTCTTCAATGGGATCTTTTGGCCCGTTTCTTCTGCTATTTGTTTCATTATGTTTCTTCATCCCCGTTACCCATCAATTACAATCCTCTCAAACCCAAGTACTGTTGCAGCTAAGAAAACAATTGGAATATCCCAAATCGATGGAAGTTTGGGATACGAACAGTGAAGACTTTTGCTACTCACCTTCGTCTCCACAGCTAATCATTGCATGCCAAGACAACTCTGTCAAGGAGCTGAAAATTATGGGTGACAAGCCCGCCAAGGTTAGTAAATTCGACGGATTTGCAATTCCCAATCAGACTTTATCTGCAATTTTCTCCATTGATTCCTTGGTCACAACCCTGTCAAGGTTAACCAACCTGAAAGTTCTTAGCTTGGTGTCTTTGGGGATTTGGGGTCCTCTACCTGACAAAATCCACCGGCTTTACTCGCTTGAACTTCTGGACTTCAGCTCGAATTTTCTGTTTGGTTCGATTCCTCCTAAGATTTCTACCATGGTAGGGCTTCAGACGTTGACACTGGATGGAAATTTCTTTAATGATACTGTCCCTGATTGGCTGAATTCCTTATCAAACCTTACATTTTTGAGTTTGAAGGGGAACAGGTTGAAGGGTCCCTTTCCTCCTTCAATTTGTGGAATCAAGACACTCACTGTTCTTGCTTTATCTCAGAATAAGATTTCTGGGAAATTACCTGCTATGGATAGCTTAACCAACCTGCATGTATTGGATTTGAGGGAGAACCAGGTGGATTCAGAACTACCTGTGTTGCCTAAACAATTGGTCACGGTTCTTCTCAGCCAGAATTTCTTCTCAGGTGAAATTCCCCTACAATTTGACGAACTAGTTCAGCTTCAGCACCTTGATCTATCATTCAATTTTCTACAAGGTACACCTCCTGCAGCACTGTTCTCTTTGCCAAATATCAGTTATTTGAATTTGGCATCTAACAAGCTGAGTGGGTCACTTCCCCACCACCTAAGTTGCGGCAGCGTACTTGGGTTTGTTGACATTTCTACTAATAGATTAATAGGTGGGTTGCCTTCTTGCCTCAACTCTCCATCTGTTAGCAGAGTTGTCAAGTTTGGTGGGAATTGCTTGTCTGTTGATCTTCAACATCAGCACCAAGAGCCCTATTGCAAAGAAATCCAGAAAAACAGTAGGCAGTCTGGTAGTAAAGACATTGGAATATTAATTGCTGTTATTGGAGGAGTTGTTATCGTCATGATACTTCTGGGCTATGGCTTTGTTGCTTTCTGTAGAAGATATTGTATACAGGGAAAATCAGAGCAGCATTTATTGTCAAAAGCATTGCCAGATAACTCGGCTTCAGGATTCTCTTCTGAGGTCCTTGCAAATGCAAGTAAGCAGCTCACGTGTACATCTTGTTAATATTCTGTTTCAGCATTTGAGAGGAAGCTTCATGTGGAATTCTTTCTATTATACTTAGGATTTTATTCAGCTATTGTGATTATTCTTTTCTGTTCACTTTCTTCAGGGTTTATTTCCCAAGCTACCAAACTTGGGACTCAGGGCCTCTCATGTCGGTTGTTTTCTTTACAAGAGCTAAAGGAAGCCACAGAAAACTTCGATCATTCAAAATTTATGGGTGAAGGCTCAATGGGGAAGGTATCAACTAAAACTTACAAAGCACTTTCTGGAGCATTATATGATTTTCTTAAGGGGGAATAAATGAGCATTAGATAAAATATTTGATACCTGTAAGAGAAAATGTGTTAGTTGGGATAAGGCTGAGTTGAGTTGTAAGAGAAGATGTGTTATATAGATGCTGATACTGCTTTGGCAAGTTTAATAAGAGCGGTAACATGAATGCTAAAACAATTGGTATAAAATAACGAGCATTTAGGAAATAAATAAAAAGACGTTTTGGAACTGAATACATTCTCCATTGCTTCCAATCCTTTGAATTAATCTTGTGGTATTGTTCCTACTTTGGACTTATATGTATTTTTGTTTTTATAATATGACGTAGCTTGTTGGAGTTATTTATCTAGGCAAGTACTCATGTATCATTCATTTAATTGTAACTCCCATATACAGCTTCCTTCTCTTCATTATTCTACTATGACTTGTGAAGCTTATTGTAGTGCCCAGTTAAGTTCTCAAGTCCGTCCGACAGTAACTTGTCTTTCTATCTTGTCTTTCTTTCTAGATCTACAAAGGAAAATTGGAGAATGGGACCTGTGTTGCTGTCCGATGTTTGGCACTGTTCAAGAGATACTCAATTCGAAACATTAAGCTTCGATTGGATTTACTTTCAAAGCTTCGACACCCACATTTAGTTTGCCTTTTGGGCCACTGCATTGATACTGGCGGACAAAATGATTCCAATGTCCACAGAGTCTTTCTTGTTTATGAGTATGTGCCCAATGGAAATCTTCGTGCACATCTCTCAGGTTAGTTTTGTGTTGGAGAGAACATTGAATAAATTTTCTCTTTGGGTCAAATCGAGAGTCTGGATCTTATGGATGGTTTGTACAATCTAAAAACATGTTGCCAAGTCACTGGTTTAAATAAAAGAGAAGCATTCATTTCATTGGTCACAACTCAGATATATTATTGGTCAAATATCAACTAGATTTATTGGTTGTATACATTTATAAATATCCTATACTTGCCTCATGTTGTATCATCAGAAAAATCATGACATTTTGCTAGAAAATCTGCCGGTCAGATGGTGATGATTATCTGATTATATTTGTCCTGGGTGATACTCTGAAAGCTTTTTTTTTTTTTGGGCGTGGGGGAGGGGGGTTGGTTTAGTTGGTTTGACTTGTAAATCATGTATAGAAATTACATTTATATATGACAATGCTTTTTTAATTACTATTTGAACGTGTGTTCTAGAAGGTGGATGGACCTGACAGTTGTTTGGACTCTGAACCACAGTGGTTTACGCGCATACCAATGTCAATGATCCTTTTCCCCCTCAAAACCATTCACTGGTTAATGAAGCATTGACATCAGTTGGTCAAATTGTTTGTACTGTCAAATCAAATAGTCAGAATGTAGGGCAGGAGCTATCTCTCTTTGGTATAGACTGTTGGATGGGGTTATATATGACTATTGACTGAGGACATTGCTGTGCAATAATGTTTCTCCCCCTGTCTTGGTTTTCATAAACATCAATCCATGTGAATCAATCAATGGATTCCCTTATCTTCTTTTCATATATTTTTATATATTGGCCATATCTGTAATGTAGCTACATTTCTTCATGCAGAGGATAGTCCCGAGAAGGGTCTTAAATGGTCAGAGAGATTGGCAGTTCTTATTGGTGTTGCTAAGGCTGTACACTTCCTACATACTGGCATGATCCCTGGCTTCTTTAACAACCAACTTAAGACAAATAATATCTTGCTAGATGAGCATCAGATCGCAAAGCTGAGTGACTATGGATTGTCCATAATCACGGAAGAAATTGAAAAACTTGAGGTAGGATTAATTAATGTTGGGATTATGGATTAACTGGTTTACTGCCCCATATTTCCTAAATTAAAATTAGCTCTTTTGACACATTTTCCACTCTATTTGTAGGCAAAGGGAGAAGGCCAGAAATGGTAAGGTTTCTTGTTGACCACTCTATTTCTTTATGAATATATCTCATTAGAACCCATTTAATCAATGGTCAATACATGACGAAGAAACTCAGCCTTATCCCAACTAAATGGGGTTGGCTCAATGACCATTCATGCTTGGGTTATTTAAAAGAACTGTTGTCAATGATACACTGGTGTTTTATCAAGGTTATGTTTTTTCTAATCAGTAACTTAGGTAACTGTTGTATGTTACGCTGCAGAGCCCTCGTGCCTTAGGCCCAATAAACAGTCCATTTGGAGCCTAGCTCTAAATGAACAAATCTGATCCCATACTGGTTATTTTTTTCCCAATATTACTTTTAAACCATTGTCATATGTCATTGTGACCATTTTTAATATCTTCTTTGTTTTACTATTGTTATAGTATGTTTGTGGATATTGATGCAGTAATATACTTTTACGTTAAGTTATGATTAATCGGCAAAAAAAGATCATTTTTACTTTATTGTGCACGACCATTACTTAAGTAACGCAAAAGTTCTTGATTCCTATGCGACCCACCTAAAAAGGCCTTCCTCCTACACAGCCAAATTTCTGTCATGTGGCAGCTAGAATGACTGGTAGCCCCTCAGGTCCCATGTGCACATGTCAAATTTCAGCCCAAACAGAGTTTGCCAAGTGATAAAAGTGAAGCTTTGAAAAATCCAGACTATGGGAGAGTGCACAGTAATGGTCAGAGTACCAGTAGGCGTGTGTGGAAATAAATGGGAATGCATACTGATGCACACAGGGTAGGGGTATTTGAGTAAATTAGGCTCTGAAATCAATCACTAATCCATCCATGTCTTTCTCTATCCAACAATCGAAATAGCCACAAAATTTGTACACATGCACAATAGGAGGGGGCACGCAGGAAGCCCTTCCTCGGTGGCCGCACAAAAGCCTGTTTTAGTAATATTATTGTCATTATTATTATTTTCTTTGGGGTTTCATTGGATATTGATAACACAAAAAATGGAAGAGGTGGGTCATGTTACTGTTTGCTGGCATTGATGATATGAAAAATTCATACAAAATTACTGCCAAATTTATAGGCTAATGTGAAGTGGGTGGATTAAAACGATATGACATGTACTAAAAGGGGATTAACTGCTAGAATGGCTGAACTTAGTGTAATTCCAAATGGATCCTACTAAACATTATCCACAACTGAAAACAGGGCTATGCTACGAATACGCATATGGCTTCATTTCCGTCTTACCTACATAGGGGTGCAAATATACAACTTCCAAATGGGAGGTGGATTCCATCAACTGTGGGCCGGGGGTGGGGGGAGGAAAAAGTAACATGTAAATCTCCATTTCAGGATTTCTTCTTTCAATAAGAAAGAAGCTTATCACTTTTTAGTTCACAAAGATATTAATGTCAGACAGTCAGAAACTGCATTTCCCGTCCCTCTTCATAATGCATTGCCCCAAAGGTTATTTTTCATGATGTCTCAAATATTTCTCTCTTTCTCTCTTTGTCTGTTTCTGTGATTGTGTGTGTGTGCGCATGTGTAATCCAGACTGACATGGACTCATGGTTGCAATGTGTATTACCCAAAATGATTAGAAGCTCATGGCTAAAGTTAAAAAATCAGTTACTGTAATATAGAGCCAATTTAGAATTGGATTCAACTCAACTAAGCCTTTATACCAACTGAATGAGGTTGGCTACATGAATCCTGTTTCATCATTCAACTGTATCTTGTTAAATATCTTTCTCACCACTTGTTCAACCATTTTATAATTGTAGAAGATAAAAAATAACACAAGTTTAAACAGATTAAGTGAAAAATATTTCACAAAACTGCATTTTCTGAAGTGCCATGTTCTTTCAAGGAAAGTCTGAAGACTGAGAATTGCCATGGAGATTGGAGTATTGGACTGACCACTCTGGTTCAATGCTAACCTAATTATCATACCATACAGGATGTCTACATATACATGTTGTATTTCAATATATATATATATATATATATCTAGCATACACTATGAAATCCGTGTATTCTCATAGAAAACTTGGGTACCAAGACAAGTCTTCAATTTTCATATATGTTCCTCTCTATATTCAGTAACTTGAAATTGAAGTTCTTTCTTTGGCCCAATTATCGATTAGAAGATTTAGCTTGTATGAATGGCTATAGTTTTGATACCAATAATGCCATAATGGTAGTGCTTCAGTTTGTTAAGGATACATATGTATTAGTGATTGAAAATTAGTTGATGCTATATATTCGTACCATCTCTGATATATGAAGGCAAACAGACACCCCCCCCCCCATTTACCTTATATTTTGGCAGAGGATTCAATGACATATCAATTCAATTTATGAATGAATCAACATAATCTTCTTATCTTAGGTCCGGTTTTTTTCCTTTCCTTTTAGAATTTTCGAATGATGCAATTTACAAGATATGACATGGTTTAATTAATATTTTCTATGAATCCAAGTTCTTTTGGATAACTGTGGCAGTCTGCAAAACATTTGTGGATTTTGAGTGTATGTATTGCACACTGGGGAGACTTGGTCCAATTAGTTGACCTGATGAAATAATTGTCCCTTCCTATTCTGTTCTTTCTTTCTAAAATTTTAGCATCGCTTTATTGACTATCCAGAAAAGATCATGCTTTGCACTTTTATGATCATCAAGTTGTGCGTGCATGGTAGATAGACTTGTGTGATGACTGATGGGGTATAGATTTCTTGTTTTCCATTCTAAAAGTTTGTGACCATGCTGCATGTCAAGTGCATTTTAATTGATGTTATTTGATTTTAAGATGTTCACATTTGCAGGCAGATTACAAAATCACAGGATGATGTTTATTGCTTTGGTTTCATATTACTTGAAGCACTCGTTGGACCTTCAGTATCTGGAAGAGGTGAAGCATTCCTGCTGAATGAAATGGTATGCTGAAACTAAAATTCTGATATAGCCACCATTTGATTTAAAGGAAAATTAAAGTAGTGCTGCATCAATGCTGTGGCACAGAATGGCATATCAGATATTGCTTTGATACTCATATTTGCTCCAAAATTCTTATGAAGTAGAACCTCACTGGTACACTGTACCCAAAAGAAAAATGACTTTCATTGTGAGTATTTCATTATGATCCTGAGCTGGAGCCTTTGTATTTGCAGTCATCATTTGGCAGCCAAGATGGTCGAAGACGAATTGTGGACCCTATTGTACTTACTACATGCTCCCAAGAATCATTGTCGATTGTTATCTCCATAACCAACAAATGCATATCTCCTGAATCGTCTCGGCCATCATTTGAAGATGTCCTTTGGAACTTGCAGTATGCAGCACAAGTTCAAGCAACAACAGATGGAGAACAAAAATGAGATGTTTCATGACAACCATATATGACTTTGGCACACCTGATAGACTTTGCCTCATCATCAGAACCCCTACCATGAGTGTGGAAAATGAATGTAACATGGTCAATGTCTGCATGTAGTCATTAAAGTTTACTAGTTGTAATTGTAACATACAGTGGAAGAGGAAATGTAAGATGGCTCCCAAAAACTTTGTGGTTTTCATGGTGAATCATGATCTTTTGTGTTATTCATCAATGAAATGGCATCTCTGCATCATATCTTTATCCAGTTCCTTTTCACACAGCTGGTGTGGCAGCTATTGGAACAATTAAAGCTTCCCTAATGCAAAATCTTTGCCTCAGTTTTTTATTTTACAAATTCTGCAGGACTCCTCTATCCAAGTCTAGTTATTATTCACTCCAAATCTTCACTTGGTTCTTACAGCATAATTATGATTCTGTAATTTATAGAACATTGTTCTCTCACCTTCATGAAGCAAAGAGGGAGATATCATATGAGGCCATGGATCCTCTTCAGTCACTTTAAAATACTTGTAAAACAAAGTTGAGGTGTGGAACCCTCTAGACCCTTACAGCTCTCCCTCTGTTGCGTTTCACACTTTCACACTTTCACCAATACTTTCAAGTGATTGGAGAGGAGCCAAGTCCACCATAAGAGAGCTTATCCCAGATGAGGAATGGGTCAAAGGTAGGGGTGACAAAATCTAGTCTGAATCGGCCAGACCATCTGAACCAACCGAAGTTACGGTTTGGCTGAACGATTGAAATCAAAATTAATTAAAACAACCCGATAAAAAAAAGGAAAACCCTGAAAATTAAATGAATCACATTTTTTTTTTTTAATTGTATATGGAAAACCAAAAGTGAACCGTACTAACAATGATAATAGATCGATAAGAACTAGAGATGAAAACAGATTGAATTCAGATCCAGATATTCTTTGAATGGATACAGAGGCGAATTCAATTTGGATACCATCCATTTACATCCCTGATTTTGTAATCAGAACTTTCCTCATCCCTGCAGATCGGTTATCTTAGTACTTTTCCTTATCCTTTAGACATTGTTGAATCTACAAGAAATTTCAAGATCATTTAGCTTCTTAATTTTTTAATGTTTGTTGAATATCAACTTGAATTTGATTTTTTTTTTAAATTATCCAAATTCATATCCCGATACCCGATGCAAATCAAATTTGAATTTTTTACTATCCATAAAAGTCTTATAAAAAAACCGATAAAAATCCAAAACCAAACCAAATCAAACCAATAGCCCCACTATAACTGCACCCAACCGTCCGATTAACACCCCTACCGACTCAAAGGGAAGCCAATTGCTCCCACCGACTTCTTTAAAACTCTCACCGGTGACTTGGAATCACAAGATCGTGTATGAGCTCTACACGTGGCCCTATTTACACCAAATAGAAATAGCTTGGGCACTTTTTAAGAGTTGAATGTCATCGGTGCTGAATAGACCAAAGGGTCCCCAATCGTTCAATCATTCATGATCGGTGACCCGGAATTTCCTTAAATACTAGGAATATAATAGTCATTCAATTACAAGTCTTCCTTAATTTAATTTTTCTAAAAGAAGAAGGAATTATAATTCTCTCTCTCTCTTTCTGTCTCCCTCTCTCTCTCAGTTTGGTGTCCGCGACTGTGGGGAGCCTTCAAGCTCTCAAGAAACTGGTGATTTTTTCTAATCTGGATCCGTGAATGCGCCATTAGAGAAGCTTAGAAGCTAGATTCATTAGGTCAAGGAGAGGAGCTCTTCATTGACGCTTCATGGTATGGTATCATCCTTTCCAAATTTACACAATTTTATTTTTCAGAGTTTCCGTTGCCCTAGGGTATCGCTTGCCTTACTTTTGATCATGCACTATGATCTTAATTCCTGATAAATTTTCTCTGCCAATAATGAAACAATCAAATACTGTCACCCCCATTAATTTTATTTCGTGATATGTAAGAATGGATTTCACTTTTGAAGATCCACTTGGGCGGTGTTAAGGCTCCTGTTGTTTGATTTTATTCTTTTCTTTTTTTTTGATAAAAAATTTCTCCTGCTATTATTCACCGGATGGAGATCTGGATCGGTTAGGTAGTTGTTAAGGCAGAATTTTGAGTTGAAAATCCTGAAAATGAAGGGTGGAAAAGGTTTCCAATGAAAATTCGGCTCAGTGTAGCTTTTGTTCTCCGGCACGTTGTCTCAAGCTCTCAAACTGATGATGCATCTGCAAGAGCTTCTGGGCTGTACATCAGACGCCATGACCATTTATACAAGTTAGAAAACTAAATCAGAGTCCGCAAGATGATAATTTGCGCCCTTTCACTGGCAGGATAGGCATCCATTGGGGATTCATGTTAATTCATAGGATTGTGAATCTGTATTTCCATTCTAGTAGCTATGTACACGATTGCACCATGCCCACTTTCTTTTTGAGTCATTAGGGTTAACACTTCACTTCAATAGCTTCACTTTATTTGTTTCTAGAAATCTTACCTGGCACAAGTGTATGATATTCCCAGCCCATTTTCCTTAACACTTTTTTGTTGATGGAATGCTTAATATATGATCTACCTCAACAAAACATAGTGAACAAGTGTGGAAAAATAAGCCTTTCTGATTGAAAAAATTGGCTAATGGTGGTGGCTATTTTTTCTTAGCTTGTTATATGTTGTGCTTGTTGGCAGGGACCCATCAAGAACATTCTCTCTCTCTCAAGGGCAGTGAAATTAGGTCGGAACGGTGAGAAGTGGGACTCAGTTTGCAGATCATTCAGCACTCAGGGTGCACCTACCTCGAGCACTCCGCAACCTCCACCACCTCCCCCACCTCCTGAGAAAACACATTTTGGTGGTCTGAAGGATGAGGACCGCATCTTCACCAACCTCTATGGACTGCATGACCCTTTCCTCAAAGGCGCCATGAAGCGGGGAGATTGGTACAGGACCAAAGACTTGGTACTTAAGGGTACTGACTGGATTGTCAATGAAATGAAGAAATCTGGTCTTCGTGGCCGTGGTGGAGCTGGTTTTCCATCTGGTCTCAAATGGTCCTTTATGCCAAAGGTATCTGATGGCCGCCCTTCTTATCTTGTTGTTAATGCTGATGAGAGTGAACCTGGGACTTGCAAGGACAGGGAGATCATGCGGCATGACCCACACAAGCTACTAGAGGGTTGCTTGATTGCTGGGGTAGGCATGCGAGCCTCTGCTGCTTACATCTACATAAGGGGGGAGTATGTAAACGAGCGTTTAAACCTTGAGAAGGCCAGGAAAGAGGCTTATCAAGCTGGATTTTTGGGAAAGAATGCATGTGGGTCTGGTTATGATTTTGATGTCCATATTCACTATGGAGCTGGTGCATACATTTGTGGTGAAGAGACAGCACTTTTAGAGAGCCTTGAAGGGAAACAAGGGAAACCCAGACTAAAGCCTCCTTTCCCAGCTAATGCAGGGTTATATGGCTGCCCAACAACTGTTACGAATGTTGAAACTGTGGCTGTTTCCCCAACCATTCTTAGGCGGGGACCAGAGTGGTTTGCTAGTTTTGGTAGGAAGAACAATTCAGGTACAAAGTTATTTTGTGTGTCAGGTCACGTGAACAAACCTTGCACGGTGGAAGAGGAAATGAGTATTCCTTTGAAGGAACTGATTGAGAGGCATTGTGGTGGAGTGAGGGGTGGATGGGACAATTTGCTTGCAATAATACCTGGGGGTTCTTCTGTTCCACTGCTTCCCAAGAACATATGTGATGATGTCTTGATGGATTATGATGCACTCAAGGCTGTCCAGTCAGGTTTGGGAACGGCAGCTGTGATCGTGATGGACAAGTCAACTGACGTTGTGGATGCGATTGCTAGGTTATCTTACTTCTACAAGCATGAGAGCTGTGGGCAGTGCACACCATGCAGAGAAGGAACAGGATGGCTGTGGATGGTCATGGAGAGGTTGAAGGTTGGGAATGCGAAACTTGAGGAAATAGACATGCTTCAGGAGGTCACGAAACAGATTGAGGGGCACACAATTTGTGCCCTGGGAGATGCTGCTGCTTGGCCAGTCCAGGGCCTCATCAGGCATTTCAGACCAGAGCTGGAAAGGAGGATCAGGGAGCATGCAGAAAAGGAGTTGATCCAGGCCGCAGCTGCTTGACTTATCCCACCCAGGTTGGTTCTTAACATCTGCCATGAACATCTTTCCATCCCTATTAGAAATGGGAATTAGCCATTTTCCTCCTTTAAATATGTCTACTGAAGCAATGCCCTCCCATCCTAATGGGAATCTATGTCACCTAAGGAATAAGGGCTTGGAACACCGAAGGAAACTCCAGATTCGCAGCGATTAGAATCCCAAACATTGAAACCAGAATCTAGTAACTTCCCAAAGTAGCTACTCTGATTCAGAAACTCAGAAAATAGCAAGTTAGAATTGGAAACCAGATTTTAGAAACTACCAGAAGTATAAACCAGATCCAGAAATAGTAACCAAGATGAGATTAGAAACAAGACAGAAAAAAAAAAAAAAATTGGAAAAGTAACTAACTAAAATCAGAATTAGAAACTACTGAAAAACAGAGAAATAGAAACTTAACTAACAACAGATCATTACCAGACATCAGAGGATCGATCAGCTTCAGAAACTGGAACTTCAGGAAGGAGAGAGAAGTCTGAAATCAATGGTGTTGTTCTGACTTGGAACAGATCTTAAAACGGACTTGACCGGGGGCATGGAAAACAAAACAGAATACTGTACGTTAACATGCAACAACTAATTAACAGGGTATTAACTCTTGCACAACAAAACAAAGAGGAGAAAGTGCAGAACTTATAACCTGCAGGGTAGAGAATGTGCAGAGAACTGACCTCAGTTGTTGGGAAGAGAAAAGATAAATGAAGAAGAAGAACAACAACAGTATATGATCTAGACTTCCAATTAGAACTCAACTAGCTAATGTAGGACTAGGGTAGGGAGTCTAACTAAGTCTCAACTGCAAGATCTTTTAATCAAAGAACAACCAAAACCAGTCACGATAGAAAATCAGAATAAAAAATAACAGTCCAGCAGGTTATCGATCTCAAGAGGCAATACTAACAGAGATCAAACCAACAGTAAACCTTTAGGACTAAACCAGGAACTGATAAGACTTCAATTAGGTTCAGATCAGCAGAATAATCTGAAACACAGGTTTAAGAACCAACAGAAACTGAAATAAACCCATCGATTTCAATTCTGGACACTACAGGCACTAGAAGACAAAAATATAGTGATTTCGAATAACTCACTACTGGATGGACAGAATCCGCCCAAATTTGGATCGATCCTTAGTGGGATAGAGAGGGAATGTCGACCAGAATTTTAGGACAAACCCATGTCTGGATCTGAATCAACAGCAAGGACTGATTGAACTTCTATAGACATTCTGGGCAGAATTTTGAAAATATAAATACCTGGTTTGTTTGGCAACAGTAGATCCTTAGAAATAAAACTTGAAAGAGAAAGAAGAAGACAGTTGCAATTAACCTTGAAATGAAGAAAAAGAACACTTGAAAGGAACCTCTTGGGCTTTACACCGCAAAGAGTCAATTGGATCAAACACCAATTCCATCAGCCTTGATCAAACACAAGACAACTCTTCATGAAAAAGACTAGCAACAACCATTAATTTTTTTTTTTTTTATCAAAATCATCTATCTTTTAGGAGCCTCCTCTTTATTTATAATGTCGATGGGGGAGGGAATTACAAAATCGAAGGTTCCTCAAAAAGGAAACTAAATATTCTCCTAATACAATAGTTACTAAAAACTGAAATTAGAAGCTAGTTGAAAAAGGAAACTAACTATTAATGACTTGACTCAACTAACAACTTGACTCTTAAGCATAGTTGTCACGGCGTCAACTTGATCCAAGGCGGTGGAGGGGTGGCTAATCGATTTGGCGATGAATCGCCCATTATGGCGTTGCCATGGCGGTCAAATCGCCCATGTATCATTTTTTATTTTTCATATTTTCTAAAGTTATTTAGCATGATACTTTTTTATTTTCCTTATTTTCTAAAGTTATTTAGCATGCTACAAGCCTACAATATATACTCTATAACATATAAAACCAACATTAAGTAACATCAAATCATCAAAAATCAACACAACCCTATCAAAATCACCCTGCATTTTATAAAAAATCGACCGCCTAGTGAATCAGGCGTAACCTGACGTCCATGGCGACGCCGATCAGCTAATGGCGACCGCCATTTGTGAGTCACGTAAATCGTAGTACTGCCATGAGCTTCTTCTTCCACCAGGATGCCAAATCGCCGCCTTGGCAACGCGTAGGCGACGATATGACAACTATGCTCTTAAGGAAACAAATATAACTCAAACAAAACTCAACTAAAAAGAAAACTAATGAGAAAGGAAACAAATCAGTGAATCCCGTATGCAACCTTAGAACCCCTAGTTTAGACCTATAAAAGTTGCCTATTACACTCAAAACACATGGGATCAAAGGCCCAACATGTATGGAACCTAACCCTAAGCTTATTCCTAATAAAACAAGTCTATTTTGATTATTAATCTGCATCACTAGCATCCCACCAAGGCTGTTACTGCATCGCACTAAACCTCTCTGCATCTCATGGAATTACACAGACATAAGGCTGAATGTATGTCAACTCGTGGGGAGGGCTTAGACCTGTTTTACCTTATTTATGACTTTGAGAAACAACAGGGGAAAAAAGGAAACTTCTCTAAATGCCGCTAAGGGAGAAATCCTATTTCAATTTGGAATCTTTAAAATAAAAGTTCGAGAAACAGAAACTAAGCAAGCTGGATCTCGTTGCTGCTAATTCAACTTTCTAGAAACTCTAAGAAAATATAAATAAACACCTAATTTTGATGCAGGTGACAACCGTGGACTGATCCAAAACCCATCTGGGTATCCAAACAGAAATGGACCGGATCCACATTTTAGTCTCTGGTGTAGTAGAATTTTAGGAAGTTTTATTTATTTAGGAATATTATGTAATTTTTTTATTTCCAAAGTCGTAGGATACGTAGGAGTAGAATCGGTTTAGGATGTTAAATTTCGTTTTTGAACTTGCTTCCTTCTGGCACTTGTATCCTTTTTAGAGTCTATGAAGGAGTTTGATTTTCTCTTTAAATACTTGCTTGTAATTGATTGAGAACAAGATTGAAGATGGAATGAAACGAGTTTGTGTTTTTTGAGTTTGCGGGCTGTGTGTGCAATTCTCTTCCGACCCCCTCCTTTTCTTTGGTGCAATCTCTCTCTCTCTCTCTCTCTCCTGCAACACTAATTTCTTCCTAGAGTTTCCCCTCTCCCCTACTGGCCCTCCACCAATTTGATTTCTTCCCAGAGTTTCATAAAATCGTACTAGACCAAAGACTCAAATATGGATCTGTTTCATCTCTGTCTAGATAACCATGTGGGTTTGGATTGATCCATGGTGGTGCACCTGCATCAAATCGTATAGGCCTTAAATCCATCATATTTGGGCTTGTAGACTTGGCTGGCCCGTTACAATAGAAAACCCAAAATTTTTGACCCATAAAACTCATAGGGGACTTGAAATTAATCTTATTTAAACCAATCTTGAACTTTATCAGTTTGACCCAGAAAACCTCACCAAAATCAAAACAGCACACCCTTCGTGTTCTCTTCTTGCTGGAATTCTGCATCACTTCCCCTGCTTGAGAAAATGGAGGCATTACTCATGTCTGTCTTATCACATAATGGAATCTTGACATTCTATTGAATTTGTTGGCATCCATGCTGGTGAAGGGCCAGTAATTCTACAGATCTGGCTACATGCAAATAAAAGGATTGCTGAATCAGAGGATTGTAAACCATGTTCTCTGTCATGTACTTTTTGAACTGTTAGGGAACGAAGTGGAAATGACACAGATTGGGAGGTTCTAAGCTTTGGACTATCTAGACAGCTCTTGTTGGGGCCATAACCAAGTGACCCATGTCTGGCTATTTAATTGTCTTTTAAGGTCTATGATCCCAGATGCTCTTTCAGAAATATGCCATGGATGGTAATTTTCTTCTAGAAGAAAATACTCAGATGGAAGCAACCTTGAACTATCAGGATCATGGACTGTTGTTTGATGCTACTGCCATTGCCAGTTTCAAGCTTTCTTTTCCCTCAATATTATATCTTCTAACACCTTGAATGGGATTTTCCTGGAAGTTGTTATAACTTACTCTGGCTAGCAGAAGTGTGCATGCTTGAGCTCATGGTCAGATGCTCACAGATCTTGCTGTCTGTGGTTTCCCTAGACATGCAGCATATAGCCATATACCCCAGGTGCAAGCATCTTGGAGATCCTGAGTTGAGCTATATAATTCTCTTTCCTCTATTGTGGACTTGAAGGATGGTTCTAATAATCATCTGATCCATAGCGGAATCAGCTGAGACTGATCATGATACGATACACTTAGGCCATGCTTGTTTGATGGAGAAACATGGAAAAGGTAAAAAAGGGTGGGAAACTTACTAGACAAGGTCTTAATGCAATAGTTGTTGTCTGCTGATGTGGCACTTAACTTTTTTCCACCCCACTCACTTCCAATGTCTTACCAGTTCTCTCTCTCTCTCTCTCTCTCTCTCTCTCTCTCTCCCCCCTCCTCCTCTTCCTGTTTCCTCTCTTTCCCATAGAATTATACCCCACCTCCATTTCTTCTCTTTCCTATAAAATCCCACCCCTCAAAAAATTACATATTCCATTATTTCTTTTCCTTGTCAAGCCCAACATATAACATGTGGAACCCACCCTCACAAGTTTTTCACCCCTTTCTATTCTTCAAACAAACAGGGTCTCAAGGATTAGGTGATTGTTCAGTTTTGAAATTTTGCTCAATCCTGCCAAAAAGTGGATGGGTCCAAGACAAGAGCTTGTGTAGGTCAAAATCAACCATGATCAAGCCTTCTATTTGTACTTTGGTGTTATGTGCACAAATTTGGTGGAGGTAAAATAGGGAAAAATATAACAAATAAATGAAAGAAAAAAAAAAAAAAGAGATAGAATGAGATACAATAGGGATTCCCTATATAATAGATTGGTTTTACGGACCATGTTTGGGGTCTTGGCTAATTGGGAGGTAGCCAACCTCTTGGCCTTATCGATGAAGCCATGACCTCCTCAAGTAGAGAAAACATAATTTAAATAGAAATACCAATAGTTACAACTCAAACCATTCATCACTTCCTTCAAAGAGATGCCCATATGTACAACTAGATTCGCACGTCGTAAATTGATCATTGTGGGTTCATTGACTGGAACTTTTACTATTAAGATATGGGATACCAGTTGTTCTAAGGACAAGGACAATTCTAGGGGGAGGGAATTGTTACGTGTCTATATAAGTGGATTGTTGGGTTAGTTGCATAAAGTGAGTTATTTGTATGTAGAACTAAGTATGTATGTAGGAGTTATCATATTAAGAAGTTATTATGAGTTATGGATCGTGTAGGAGTTATAGTGATTGTGGATAACTTCTGCGTTTGTACCTATTTAATAGGAAGTTGGAAATTGGAATGAGATAGGCATAAGTTGAATTTTCCCAATTTTTTCTCTTGAGGACGAGGTTAGGCAGTCTCCTAATGCGCCCAACTCCCTAATTTCTCTCCTTGTTATTTTATTTTTCGTTCACTTTATCCGTGTTAGTATCATTTGGATGGGGTGATGTAGATAAGTCACTTGGGCTTATTTTATTGCAAATAAGCCTTGGGTTGTGTTATATATGTGTTGGGCCTTTGATCCCATGGGTTTTCTTTGAAATGGGCCATTTTAATGGGCCTAAAATATGGGTAGAAGGTAGAAAAACGGGATTTAATTCATTAGTGTAGTTAGTTGCTATTTAATTCAATAAAGGCCCATTAGGCCATTGGTCGGTTGTAAAGTCCTATATGGACTATTAGTTAGTTAGTTCTACTCCATGTTGGAGTTATAAAGTTAAGTCCTAGTCCTATTTTGAATTCCTAGTTGTAGTAGGAGTGTCTAGTTCTATTGGGAAACTAGCTCCTAAGTAGCTTGATTGCTATTCTGCCGTCTATAAATAGAGGAGCCTATGTACTCATAATTGGAGATTTGAATGAATGAATTATTGAGTGATTACTCTTTAGCTAAAAAAACTGTTATTGAGAGGTGAGATGCCTAAACCTTTGAGGGGTGTGATACCCAAAACCTGAGGGGTGAGATACCCATTCCTTTATTCTCTTTCACCTTCTCAACCCTCCATCGATTCTTCTTTTTCTATTTTTATTTTCTGTTTATTGTTATTAGAAGTTCAGACCTGTTAAAGCATACAAAATCAGAATCAGCCAGCCAAAGAGTTCTTGTTCTTGAAGCCAATTGACCCTCATTGCTGCCCAAGTTTGAGATCTGATCTACTGATCCTTTGGAGGACTGGTTCTATACTCTAAGAAGATCAATCGATCCTCTCTTGAAGGTTATCTGAAGAAGACAAGTTGATGTTCCTACAGAATTCTTCACATTCTCTCTCTTAGGTCTGAAAATCAAGAAAGTGCGTAACTCCATAACCAGCCGTCAGAAGCCCTTCATATTTGGGGTTTTTGTGCCCTCCCTAGGGACTATCTACACCCAAAAGTATAGCTCAATCGGACTCCCACAGACCTGGCCGCACCTTTCTCTCTCCAGCTCTATAGAAGGTCTTTCTCTCTCCTATCGGGTTGGGTTTTGGGCTGGTTTTGCTCCTATATGGGTATTGTATCCTTGGGGGTTTATTTGATGGTATTATTTCTTTGTTTCTTGCTCCTATTTGTATTGTTTGGAGTTATAAATTGCGGAGTTAGTTACTTGTAATCTACTCCTGCATTAAGTGGTATCAGAGCTATGGCTCAGATAGAAGAACCCCAACCCACCCTTCAAGATGTGATGAAAGCAATCCAAGCCTTGTCTACGAGGTTGGATAGACATGACCGACAGTTGGCTGACCTAAAAGTGAGTACTAGTGCCCACTCTAACACCCAACCAACTGTTGCCCAAACTAATGTTCAACCTACTGTCAATTACACTAGTAATGTTCCCAGAAGAGTCACTATGCAACCTCGAAGGGTACCAGTTTGGAATGAAGAGTATGATGAGTATGACAATTAGTTTTATCTGCTTGATGATACATATAAGGTTAAACTGGAACTAAAAGAGTACAATGGAAGACATGATCCTGTCTATTACCAAGATTGGGTGAATTCTTTTAATGACTACTTCCAGTGGTACCGTATGCTTGAAGAAAGGAAAGTCCAATTAATTATCACCAAGCTAACTGGTGGAGCTAAGGATTGGTGGAAGAATGAAGAAGACAAGCTCATGCGCCGGCGCCAGATGCCCCGCAGTTGGGAAGACTTGAAGTTCATCCTCAATGAAAGGTTCTTACCACCAACCTACCGACGTCGGCTCTACGACATGCTGAATACCATCAGGCAAGGTACTATGACTGTAAAAGAATATGCTAACCGATTCAATGAATTGCTTTCACTAACAGGTGCCTATAAGGAAGATGAAGAACTACTCATTTCTCGTTTCAAATTGGGATTAAGGCATGACATTCGTGAGAAGCTTGGTGTGATCGATCGAAATACCCTCCATGAATACTTGTATTGACAAATCCTTAGAGGCGGAGGACTTGCTCAAGTCAACTCCTCGACGTTCTTACCCACCAACTCATGATTCTGAGGAAAACATGGCTAGGGGAAAGGCAACTATTGCTCCAAACAACGTCCCACCAGCCACGTTAGACAAGGGGAAAACACCTATGACTTATAAAGAAGGCGAAATCAAGTGTTTCCATTGCAGAGGTTTTGGTCACGTTGCCAAATCTTGCCCCTACCGACTGAACACCAACTCCGTCATTGCTGCACTTGAAGTCAATCGAAAGATGTTAGTATGTGAACCACAACTTGATGATTGGATGGCCGATACCACCACTGAAGACAAGGAGGAAGGTGATGAAGTTGAAGGTGAGATGGATGATCGTGGTATGTATATTTTAAACCTCATTACATACACGAACACTGACAAGGGACTTGAAGAGCCTATGATCGAAGAAGCGCAAGTAAAGGACGTGCTAGAAGACGACCTCATGGATACATCTGAAGACCTTGAGGTTGAGCTTGTGGAATTCGTCATCTCATTAAAGTATCTTAAAGATCGAGCTCCTCACATTCTAGACAACATCTTTATTAACAAAGAGCTACCTGAATTTTCTATGGCTTGAAGAGAAACGTGCACCATGATATAATCACCCTCACACTCTACAAAATTCGAGGACGAATTTTTTCTAAGAGAGGGCGAGTTGATGTAGATAAGTCACTTGGGCTTATTTTATTGCAAATAAGCCTTGGGTTGTGTTATATATGTGTTGGGCCTTTGATCCCATGGGTTTTCTTTGAAATAAGCCACTTTAATAGGCCTAAAATATGGGTAGAAGGTAGAAAAACGGGATTTAATTCATTAGTTTAGTTAGTTGCTATTTAATTCAATAAAGACCCATTAGGCCATTGGTCGGTTGTAAACTCCTATATGGACTATTAGTTAGTTAGTTCTACTTCATGTTGGAGTCATAAAGTCAAGTCCTAGTCCTGTTTTGAATTCCTAGTTGTTGTAGGAGTGTCTAATCCTATTGGGAAACTAGCTCCTAGTTGTAGTAGGAGTGCCTAGTCCTATTGGAAAACTAGCTCCTAAGTAGTTTGATTGCTATTCTGCCCTCTATAAATAGAGGAGCTTATGTACTCATAATTGGAGATTTGAATGAATGAATTATTGAGTGATTACTCTTTAGCTAAAAAAATTGTTATTGAGAGGTGAGATGCCTAAACCTTTGAGGGGTGTGATACCCAAAACTTGAGGGGTGAGATACTCATTCCTTTATTCTCTTTCACCCTTCTCAACCCTTCATCGATTATTCTTTTTCTATTTTTATTTTCTGTTTATTGTTATTAGAAGTTCAGACCTGTTAAAGCATACAAAATCAGAATCAGCCAGCCAAAGAGTTCTTGTTCTTGAAGCCAATCGACCCTCATTGCTACCCAAGTTTGAGATCTGATCTACAGATCCTTTGGAGGACTGGTTCTATACTCTAAGAAGATCAATCGATCCTCTCTTGAAAGTTATCTGAAGAAGACAAGTTGATGTTCCTGCAGAATTCTTCACATTCTCTCTCTTAAGTCTGAAAATCAAGAAAATGC
>NC_056559.1:16131991-16179798 GCF_013358625.1 Macadamia integrifolia | reverse complement strand
AGCCCCCAGCCCCCAGCAACTAAAGAAAGAAGAAAAAAATGTCGGGTCTAGTATATGAATTTTTTTTTTGGAGAGAAATACTATAAAAATGTTGGTGTTATATTTTACCTAAACGCATGGATCATATGAGGTATTGTCTTTGGGTGGTAAATGGGAATATGCTGCATAACATGTCGGCAGTTGTTGCAACAGTGACCTGTGTTGGCTGCTGCGCTTGGGTTCCTAGGGTTAGATGCCATTTGCCATTTGGTGAGTGACACTGTAAAAGGATATACCAAACATTTACTTGACTGAAGCATCATCATGCACCGGGAACAGATGTATGCTATTGAATGGCACAGCGTTTTTTTGTTTCTTTGACATCCATGAAAGAAGATATCAAGAGGGACTCAGCATTGTGTTTCAGCATTTTATTTTGGGTCATGTTTAATGTGCATATTGCTGAATGATTCAAGATATCTTCTGAAGATGTTTAGTTTCTCATTGCATTGGTCTGACATGTAACTCCGCTGCCAATGTTTGTGTTGCAGGAAAACACCCAATGTGGTGTGGATTGCTGAATAAACAGGTTGAAGGGACTCCATATCTTGATAGAAGAAACCTTTTTTTCTGGTGTATTACAACTGCTTATTTTTGCATGTTTATAATACTGTGAGATTCATCTCAGGACCCTACGTGACTATTTATATAATCCATCCCTCTTTCCTGCAGCCTTCGAAGGGCTGGGAGTTGTAGTTCCTTCTAAGCTTGTGCTGTAAGGACCATTAATTTTTACTCATTTTTGATAATTCAGACCATCTGAACATGGTAAACAGGACTAAAGTATTGACTTCCTTGGATGTTTTTTGGAGAAATCCTGGTTTATATCTACTTTCGTTGTGTTATTATTTGAATCATTTCATCGGTACCCTCTATGGGCTTTCATTCTCTTACCATGCGGGTAGATAGTAGATTTTTAGCGTGGAAGGGGCACCGAGTACAGCACAAAGAGCCAGTCTAGGAAACCTTGCATTTTAATTGTCAAACTTGCTTCACCTAATGGAGAGACTGTTGTATGGGCCAAAGCAAATGAATTCACAAGGGGGCTAGTGCAGTTTTTGGGATGCCAACCTGCAGCATTCAATTGGTTATTTAGCAGGTGCAGCAGATCAGCTAAGCCAGGATGGCTCTCATGGGCTGATTTTGTTTGCAGATGCAACTCGAGCTGCGGAGTGCCTCAGCAGTATTCAGACTGCAAGTGTGAACAAACAGAGTGGTTTGTCTTTGAACGCTTGGGAGCTTCTGGATTTATAATCTTCATGGAAGTGACAAAAGAGCTCTGAAATCTGTGGTCAGTCTTTGCTTCGATTTTACAAATTTTCCCTGTCTAAGCAATTTTGACCCAGTACAAAGCAAATGATTGTTAAAATGGGAAGTTTGCAGAAGCAGAAAGGTTAGATGTTGGTATGTATTTTACCCCAAGTGTCAAACTTGCAGAAGCAGGAAGGTGGAATAGTGCATTCATCCTATGCAAGCAAGCTAAGAATAGTGGACAGAGACGTTAGGCCTAAGTAGGAGAAATTAAGCTTGGAGATTAAGATAACTGGGTAAATAAGGAAGCAATCCTTCAGGAAGTTACTTCCCGTCATATCTAAAACTGGTGGTGACTTCATGGATATGAAGGCTCTAAACTCTAATGGTGAGTTTGTCATTAGGGAAGAATCCCCATGATTGTCCTCAAATTACATTTTGATTTAACCTTTTCCTCTTTTGTTAATTAATAATAGAACAGACCAGGAGGAAGGAAGCAGTAATGCATTGATTTGCAAACCCAACATCGCCCCCTTCCCCCACCAAAGAAAAAAAAAAAAAATTTCCACCAAATTTTATACTTTTTTAAAAAGGGTAAAGCTTGCATGAGATTCCTACCTTGAAAATAAGGAAATGGGGAAGTGTAGTTCTTATGTGTGGCCGAGGACCACTAGGAGTGTATGAGGATACATCCACAATGATTTCATTTTCTATTTCATAGGCGGTGGTTGGTCATTTTACCTTCTATGTATCTGGGTGCAGTGGCCACTCCTCCATTGAAAGGAAAATATTTTAACATCTATAGATCTCTCCCATTGGTGTTCTAAGAATTAAAATTGAATCGATTTGATTAATTTTTATTTCAATCGATCCATACTGAATTTTTTAGATTAGAGTATGTTTTGGTGTATTAAGTTTTCCTACACCCATGATGAATTGAAATTCATTCACCTTAGGCCATTAGGGCAACGAGAGAAAGGTGGAGGGGCAGTGGGATTTCTCGACTCTTGGATCATGCGGTGAGCGTTGTCTTATATCTTGGCCAATTCCTCCATCATGATCATGTGGGTCTGTACTAAATAATATTCTCTCTCCTTTTATGATCATGTGGATCCCTTTGTTGATTTAACCATTTTTTACACTGTGATCGTTATGTGGGAGATTCTCCCTTTTTATTAAAAAAATGGGGAGATTTCCCCACACAATAGGCGTGGAGATTAGGGAACCTCTCACCGACGCCCAGCTACTAATGAAAGAAAGAAAAAAAAGGGGAAAAAGAGGAGAATGAGATGAACCCTCAGGGCCCATGGATCATGGCAACCACCGACTACTGCCCAGCATTTGCAATTCCTTCCTTTCTTTGTATTATATATTTATGTAGCCTTTGCTGAGTTTGGTCAATGGACGTGGATGCCTCAACCTCTTGTTTTTACCCTCTATGAATGGTAACCCTATCATCATGACTAATCAATTACCATTTCACGCTAAGGCTTTTTTTTTTTTTTTTTTTGCTTTTGCTGCATGTCTAAGAGATTCTCTCTCTCTCTCTCTCTCTCTCTCTCTCTCTCTCTCTGGGGTGGGTGGATAACATGATGGCTTGGCTATGGCTAGTCTATGAATGGAACCCTCCTACCATCATTCATTACCATATAACATTCATCTCATTCTCTTTTTTTTTTTGGTAAATATTCATCTCATTCTCATCATCATCCATTTCTATTATACATTAGACATTGATTACATAATGACATGTGGAATTTACACTCATATATTCTTTCCTTTGTGATCTATGTGTGGGTCTCATCACTCATGTGGATTATATCATTGATGTGGTGTCCAGGTTCCAACGAAAAAAGTGCTCTCTGAACTGAACGTGTAAAGTTATTTTCCATCAGACGGTTGTTCTCATAACTCAACTCTTGACTTGGATTATATATCCAAAAAGGTCCTCTCTCGGCCATTTCACACGCTGCCTAACAAGGGCGTGGTTATTTAAAGTGAATTCTCTCTTTTGTAGTAGATGCTGAACCTGTTGCTCAGTGAGTGGATGTAGCAGCTACATGGACCACTTCCTTTCTGTTGTTGCCAGTGTTTTCCAGACTCGAACCCTCTTCTCTCTCTAATATATGGGTTTCCTTTTTGGAAGGGAGAGTTCATTAAAGAATAAAATGAAATGTTGTCAAGTTGGGTGACAACCAGAATACAATAAGAGATCTCACAGCTCCCCCTATCCATGATAACATGAGAAACGTTATCATTTTGTTCTCCCTACCAGAAGGAAAATATTATCACCTATTAGTATTTGCATTTTTCCATAGCCATACATGCAAAAAAATAACCTCTCCTGAGAAAATCAATTTGCGGAAACTCCATTAACATGAAACCATTATCATTAAAAAAAAAAAAAAAAAGGGTCAACCAAAAAAAAAAAAAAAAAAATGAAACCAGTATCATTTTAAACTTGGCACAAGACTACAGGCTGATATCGAAAGTAAGTAGAACAGGTTATGAAGGTAAGTTGCTTATCAAATTGTAATGGAAGTATTGGAAATAATTCTAGCTGCAGTGGTACAGATTCCTTTGTCGGTATCCACATTGACGTTCTCATATATGGATCTCATGTAGGCTCCATATGAATGATATTATTTTTTAACCTTTATTGGTGTAGTATGCATTTTCCCTCTTAGACTGCCTTTCTAAGAAACCCTCCCCCATAATCTTATTTTAGAAAACTAAAGACTTTGGATTCCTTTTGATTTCTTTATTTAACTTCAACATAATTTCAAGTCATCAATTTAAATCTATCATTAAATGGTAATCTATATATTGCCTCCCATAAAAAAAAAACAAAAGAGTATTGCCTTCCATAAAAAAACATAAACACCTTGTTCTGAATCCTTTTCCTATTTGGTGATCTCACCACATGGAATCTCACTACTCAGGTAATGTCAAATAAAGTTGGGATCCTCCTCCTATTTGAGGGTAACTCTTATTCCCTCTTTGGAAACTGATCCAGACTTGCAACGCACACTCTCGGTGTTGGGGAAATAGTACTACAACAATAATAACATAACTTTATCCCCCACTAAATGGGGTCGACTACATGAATCCATACAAACTTAAAATAAAATATAAAGAATATTAGTAAAATGAAACACAACGACATCTCAGTAAAATTCTCCCCATTATTTGGGAAGAGCTTATATAAGAACCATTCTCATACATGATTGATCCACTCACATGGAATCCACACAATGAAAAACTGGTGTATGTGGATCAAATAGTATGAAAATGTTCGAAAACCTGATCCACACTTTTATTTGGGACATGAATCTTTGCCGTCCGAACGCCTCTATTCAAGGTCATATGTGAAACCTTAATAATTTTTATTTCAGTTGAAATTTTCTTAAATCTTTTGTTTGGGCAATTTCAACATAAAATTTGATTACTTCTTTGGATGGGATGTTTCAACAGAAATTGAAACATTGGAATATTGGATCCTACACTTAAATAAGAAAATTGTGAAGAACGCCAAATTCTCAAACCAAAAAGTTGAAAAGCCAACCCAACCTCAAGAAGGGGTTGAGGATCTTAGAAGAAACCAGAATGATATATGCCTTGAGAAGGACGGATCGACAGCGTTAATGGCGGAGGTTGTGGTGGAGTAGGTGAGGACAACCATGTCTTTGTCTGAGTATGCGTGCGATAACTGCTGGTTAGTGAGACCTGAGAATGTAATTCATTTATAATTTCTATATAAAAGAATGAGTAATCTTTCACAAATTTGACTGATTACGACTTCAAACCCTTTCTTCACTCGTTTCACTTTCAAGTTTTAATCCTTAAATCAACTTTTCTCTCTAATCTAACAAGTTTTTTTTTTTTTTCATTAATTTAGAAAAAAATCTCACTTTGTCTTCTCTGCTACGTTCTTTTCCATTTGTTCCATCTACTTTTTCCAAATTCAGTCATGCTCATGCGCGAATTTCTTCACAGCCTCAGATTTATCTCACTGATGGCGTTGCAGAGTATCTAACGTTCGGTTACTCTTACTGCATTTCACTTGCAGTTTCTCTGCTACCTTCTCTTTTGTAAGTCACTTAACTTTTTTTTTTCTCTCTTTGTAAGATGCAGAGTGGATGCTCTTTTGCTGATTGTTTCGATCTGGAGAGAGTTTCCTTCTTCATTGTTGTAGATCTCTGTGCATTATAATTTTCTGGAGTGGTTTGAGCTTTTCTTTCCAATTTTTTCCACTTCCCCTGTGCGGGGGTGGTTATTGGATCTGGCCCTGGGAAAGACGAAGAAAAGTTAATTTTTTGGTTGGATGATATGAATACTCTGGTACATTTCCGTTAATCGAAATTCTTGTGTTTTTAATGTCGAAGATCTGATGTGCTCTGAGTGCTTCTGTCCGTCAATCAGCCAGGTGATTTGAGGGTTTTTTTTACTGATATTTCTTTAATATGTTTCACCAGAGTTCTACTATGAAGAAAAAAATCTTTTCTTTTAATTCTGCCGTTACCACCTTTCTTAGATTTTTTGAAGACTGTTTTGTGCTGTTATTTAATTTGAGTATTTGTCCTTGCTCTTAAATGAACTGAAATGTAACTCTCGTTGCATGAATCGTCGTTCTTCTTATCTGGAGGACAAACCATGTTTTAGTCCTTTGGAGTTTGGAGTATTGTTATTTATTCCTGTATTGTTCATAAATCTTCCGCAATGGGTTTGGAAGTTGGAACGCATCTGTTCTGCTTTTTTCTTCCTTTCCCCCAGTTTCATTCTCACATTCCTCCCCCACCCCCAAAAAATGAAAAAAAGAGGGTCTTTGAATGGGTGGTTCTAGTTGTTGTAATTATACCTCTTGTTTACTAGTGGCCTGTGATGCTCTTGCCTTGGCACTAAATGCATGCTTTTCGCTTTTAACTGCTGCAATTGTTCATTTCAATACTTTCTCATAAAGAATAAAAAATAAAAATAAAAAGAATTTTTTGTTTTTTAAATGATTTCTAGTACCTGTCTATGCTTATAAATGATCCTAATCGCTCTGCTTCTCATCATTCCACTGAAACTATTTTATCCTTGCCCTTTTTTTTTTTCCCCTCGCAAGTTTATTTAAATGTGGATTATTTCTGATTCTGGTTTCTCCATTTTTACGTTATACGCTGTTGGGTTTTGTTTTTCAGACCTTAGAGGCTTCATGATCGAATTTTTTTTTGACACATTTAACACTGTATTGCAACTTGGAGCAATACCAGCACTTCTGCAACCATGGTCCTAGGGCTGAGGACAAAGAACAGGAAAGGTGCTTCAGTTCAGGTCGATTACCTTGTTCATGTTCAAGAGATTAAACCATGGCCTCCATCACAGTCTCTCAGATCCCTTCGATCTGTTCTTCTTCAATGGGAAAATGGAGACCGGAAGTCTGGATCTACTGGCCCTGTAGTCCCCTCCACTGGGTCTGGTGCTGGGGATGGAAAAATTGAATTCAATGAGTCTTTTAGGCTTACTGCTACTTTATCAAGGGAAGCTCCTGTGAAAGGTGGGGATGCTGAGACATTCCAGAAGAACTGTCTAGAGTTCAGCTTGTATGAGCCACGAAGGGATAAGACAGGTCAGCTCTTGGGAACTGTCATAATAGACCTGGCAGACTATGGGATTGTCAAAGAAACTGTAAACATAGGCGCTCCAATGAATTGCAAGAGAAGCTTCCGCAACACAGCTCAGCCAGTTTTGTTTGTTAGAATCCAGCCATTTGAGAACGATAATTCAAGCTCATTACCGAAGAAAAACCTGTCAACAGAATCATCACTGGACCAGGATGGAAAGGAATCAATTTCTGCTTTGATGGATGAAGAATATGCTGATGAAGCTGAGGTTGCCTCTTTTACTGAAGATGATGTTTCATCTCATTCATCCTTGAATGTTCCTTCATCTACTGTTGACACTGCTGGAAGTTCCTTACCTCAAAATGAGAAGGTATTCTTACTTTTGGACATTTCTTTGATTTGATAGTACTGATTTTCCTAAATTCTGTATATATATTATAGCTTTATTGGGGATCTGCATAAGTTTCTAGTTGTTCATGGCCCTGTTTGCAGTTTGTGTCATTGGATGACTTTGGGTCTGTTAAATGTTGGGTTAGTTCTAGCACCACATGAGTTAATCTTGCTTGGCAACCTCAAATTGCTGCTATGCAAAACATAAAGTGGGCCTCACCCACACCCATGCAGATTAATGCACATGCTGTTTGTATTTTTCTACACTCCTTGTATGTTTCTGTGTGCCTTCATATACATGTGCAAGTGCAGATTTATGGATTAGATTCATTTAATTTCTTATGAACTGAAGCCTAGAACCCTGTTGGTTACTTTCCCCTGCTAATAGAGGTATCATGTAAAGTGTATGGCTATCTTGTTTAGTGATGCAAACAAAACAGATGGGAGCAAATATGCTGAATAGTTGAACCATCCTCTTGGTCCTGTGGGACTGTGCTCTTCTTCCATATACTTTTATTCATTCAAAACACTCTTATGGTCAACCCAATAGGGTGTGGATGCAGTCAAGTGGTTTTAGTTTAGATGGCTCAGTAATCAGTTACATTCAAACACAGAATGTTTCCGACAAAGTAAAGAATGGCACAGGATTGTATTGACATAGCTGGGTTATCCATTGAGCAGGTACCAGAAAAATTGGAGGACAAGCCGGTGACTGCTGGACACAAACATCTGCCTGGGAGTTCTTGTTCACCATCAATTGACATGTCCTCTAATCCAGTGAGCCCAGAAAATGACCGTGCTTCTTTTTCCAACTTTCATGGGAAAAGCTTGACATCAGTCCCTGAAAAATTAATTACCCATAATGTTCAATCCTCTTCTTCATCCATAGCTTATGAAGGTAAACACGTAGAGGTTAGACCTAGCAATGGCACAAGAAACTATAACGGCAATGATTTGGCCCAGGAGGGGATTAAAGGAAAATCTGGTATTGGCAGTTTCATATTTGAAGAAAATCAACACATGAAGAACATTAATACCAATGGTCCTGCTGCCAAAGTTTCATGTTCCGATTCAGGTCTTAGAGTGGTTGAGAAAGCAGGCCCGGTAAACTCTGCCAACTCTCATGCTGAAGCAAAGGATAATAGACATTTTAAGGAGCAGAGCAAAAATGGGACAGAGGAGGCTAAGGCAGCTACTGGTCTACCTGCCAGTCTCATGGAGGATGGAGATGGGGATGAACAGGGAGAAAATGGACAGGAAGAACAGATAAGAAAGGAACAATATCTTGTAACAGAAGATGAATCATCTCATAAATTTTCACTAGATGTTAACAAAAAGCAGGTTGCATATGGGGGTGATACACTTTCATATAGCAGGAGAGCTCTCGGAGTGAAGAGTAGTGCCATATCTGATGATAGGCTAAGGCATTTAAAGTCTGTCAGATCATCATTAGATTCACCCATTAGCAGTGGATCATTAATTGATAATAATTTAATCAGTAAATTAAAGGAGACTGATACTTTGAAAGATGTTGATAATCGTTCTAGAAGCTTCATGACAGATGGAGGGAAAGATACCAAGCTTGCTTCTAGAGATACAAGAAACAGCTTTTCTGATGGCAAAGTCCAGCAATTGGAACGTAGAATAGAGAGGCTTGAGGGAGAGTTGAGAGAAGCTGCGGCAATTGAGATTGGGCTGTATTCTGTTGTGGCTGAGCATGGTAGTTCTGCGAGTAAAGTCCATGCCCCAGCTCGACGTCTTTCTAGGCTGTATTTTCATGCTCTTAGAAAATGGTCCCCTGCAAGGATTGCTGGTGTTGCTAGAACTGCTGTTTCTGGGTTAGTTTTGGTGGCAAAAGCATGTGGAAATGATGTTCCCAGGTATGTATAAACTGTATTTGCTGCATAACCCTTGGATTTTCTTAATCATCCAACAAAGCTATTGTCCTAAAGATAGCACAATGCTAAACCTGTCAAATATGGGTTCGAAGCCACTATTCTATGAGTCTTACCCAATGGATCTACTGAGGGGGCAAAAGCCTTCTGATGAAATTCTTAAAATCGTCCAATTTTAATATTTTTTGGAATGTGAATAAAAATTGGAGGACATCTAAAACAATCTAATGTATGTGTTCAGGAGAACTTCATGAACCTGACATCAGGTTCGATGCCCAAGAATGTTTTTATGGTCAGCCTGTTGTGTATCTTAGATTCTCTTGAAATAAATTAGGCATGTTTTCACAAAATGTCCTCTGATGGATGACTTGTTTCGTTTTTTTTCCTGAATACAGGTTAACTTTCTGGCTTTCAAATTCCATTGTACTGAGAGCAGTCATCAGCCAAGCCATTGATGGATCACAGCTTCCAATTTCTTCTGGACCACATCTTGAAAATAATGGAGGTGGGAAGGGAAATAACGGTAGATCTTCTTCATTGAAGTGGGAGTCATCTCCCAACATGAGAGAAAAGAAGGTTAGCTTGTCTGGAAGTTTTGATGACTGGGAAGACCCTCGCACATTTACAGCTGCATTGGAAAAATTTGAAGCTTGGATCTTCTCCAGAATCATCGAATCTATTTGGTGGCAGGTCAAATATTCATATCCCCTCACCAGAAAGAAGAAAAAAAATATTCAACACATTTTTAATGGCAATCTTCTCACTTAATATCCCGACTGCTGGTAGGCATCTAACTCTTTTCCCTTTCTCTCTAGACTCTGACTCCACATATGCAGTCCACTACTGGGAAAGTGACTGATACACATCTTAGTGCCAGTTCAAGGAAGGGCTATGGCCGGAGATCTAGTTTAGGTGATCAAGACCAGGGGAGCTTTTCACTAGAACTTTGGAAGAAGGCTTTCAAGGATGCCTGTGAAAGGCTATGTCCTGTTCGAGCTGGAGGGCATCAGTGTGGCTGCTTGCCTGTTCTGGCTAGATTGGTAAGCGTCTACTGTCTATATATACCAGTATCTCTTCACGATACATAGCATATGATGGTCAAAAGACCTAGTCTCCACCTGTTTGGTGGGTTTGATGTCTGAATGAACATGTAAGAAAATTTTCTCTCGGGAAGATCATATATTGGGAAAGCTAACAAAGCAGGTGATATTCACCTGTTGCACAGTTTTAGTGATATAAGCAGAGTATTCAAAGTAAAATATCCCTTCCCACTAATCTATGTCAAAGATGGTGGGTTGCTGTCTCGGTTCTTATACCTATGATACTATGGCTCCACCATACATAGAACCAATGCTAACCATCTTGTGAATGGATTCCTGAATTTTTTTTTTTTTTTTAATCATCCATATGAATGTAGCCAATCATATTCGTTACCCGGATATGGTAAGGGTGAGGCTTTGAAATATGTGATACAATCTCAAAGATATATCTAGTCAAGTATCAATCATGCTATGGTAGCCAATTAGAAGCATCAGGTTAACATAGTTCATCAGATGGCTATTATCATGGAAAATACACTCAAGAAAACTGTCCATTGTTGCATTTGCATTTTATTGTGTGGCGAGTGTCACGATGAGTGGTGGTTTAAGCCACTTTGCCTTGTGGTGGTGGTGTGGATGTAATGCACGTAGGATGCTTTGGCTTGACCGATATATGGTACATCAGATAGACAGCCGGTACCTTATTATGTCGTTATATGCCTATGGCTGATTTGTAGTGGTCCGTCAGGTTGACAACCGTCACTTATTATAATTAGCCATAACCTGTCAATCTTTTTGCATGGACCCTCACACTCGTCCTTGCTTGGAATCTCCATGTAGCCGAGCCCATTAAGTTGGGATAAGAATTTGGATGTTCTTGTTGTTTCTGGCCAATTACTGTCGCATACATCTTGCTCATGGAAGATTTCTATCATCTTCTCTCTCTCTCTCTCTCTCTCTCTCTCTCTCTATATTTTCCGCTGGATACAAATTTTCTGTGATATTTATGTGGATTTGGCACGTGGACCTTTTTCTTGGTAACTGATGAATAACCTCTCTTGTACTTGTTAAGGTAATGGAGCAATGTGTGGCTAGATTGGATGTGGCTATGTTCAATGCTATTCTTCGTGAATCTGGGGATGAGATTCCAACAGATCCTGTGTCTGACCCCATTAGTTATTCCAAAGTTCTCCCGATCCCAGCTGGAAAAGCAAGCTTTGGTGCTGGTGCACAACTGAAAAATGCTGTGAGTGATACATATTTGTCACATGGTAGTTTGCTTCTGGATATTTCATCATGGTTGCTCTTAGTGATATTCTCTGTGCATCAGCAGCACTTTCCTTGTGAACATGATGCATCTTTTTATTATTTTTTTTCCTTGATTGGGAATGATGAATTTTTTTCTTTCCATTTTCTTTCATTTATATTGAGCTCAGTTGACTGTTTGGTTGTTTAAACAGAATGTGAACTATATGTGCAAGATTTGCGCATTACCTAAGAGATGCCCTTGAATAAAACTAACAACATATTTACAAAAACCTGCTGTACTTACAGATAGATGTTAGGTTGTTATCATAATTGGATTGCACTGTACTTTCTTATCAGAGATTCAGAGGTTTAAAAATGGGCGTCCCAGTGCACAAGGCTCCCACCACTGCGGGGTCTGGGGAGGGTCATAATGTACACAGCCTTATTCCCCACTTTGTGTTTCCCTACTCAAACCTGCAACCACTAGGTAGCAATGGAGCAACCTTCCCATTGCGTTGAAGTCCATCCTCTATCAGAGACTCAGAAGTAAGCGCATCAATTGTAGGTCCAGAACCAATTGAATCAGCTACATGTTTCCATCAATATGCCTTATTCTAGCATTTCCTTCACAATCACTGTTCTTAAATTGTAAAATGATTATTGTGATGAGAACATGAATTATGCAGAATTGTGGTTGCTGATGTTAGCTTGTCATTCGAAAAAATTGAACTTTTTATTGTTTTGGATTCCAGATTGGGAATTGGTCCAGGTGGCTTACCGACCTATTTGGTATAGATGATGATGACTTTCCTGAAGGAGAGAATGAGTTTGATGATGATGACAGACAGGAATACCAGACAACGTTCAAGTCTTTCAATCTTCTTTATGCGTTGAGTGATCTCATGATGCTCCCAAAGGACATGCTTTTAAATAGTGACATCAGAAAAGAGGTTCAGAGCCGAACCAGCCCTTTCGATTGGTTGATGCACCGCTCTTACTTGTTACTATTTCCATATTGTTTATTCACTACATAAAACTTATACTTTTGGCAGGTATATCCTACATTTGGTGCACCATTGATCAGGAGGGTTCTTAACAGTTTTGTCCCTGATGAGTTTTGTCCAGATCCAATTCCAGAGGCTTTGTTTGAGACATTGGATTCTGAGGTCAGTCCAGTGGAAAATCTACTATCATGATTTTACCCCCTGCACATTGACATTGGGAAAGAGTATAATAACCAAGAATTTCTCTAGATGACACCATCATGGTGCCATTTGGACTGGTACCAAATTGCCAAGTGGCAAAGACAAACATGGGTGCATCGATGTAGGAGGATACAATATACCTATCTCACTGTTCAACTTTCAGTCCCAAACAAGCAATGGAAGTGCCTCAATAGTGGCTGTAAAGTAACTTAAAAATTATGAACATGCCACTAGATGAAATGGCATTCTTGGAATCTTATGAAAAGTACATTCACTTTTAACCACTTTCTTGTTTTAAGCTGAAATTTGACCAGTGGGATAGGTGTGAGGTCCTCTATAACATGGACCACCCATGTTTATCACTTGGCAAGAAACTGTGATATAGTGCCAAGATAAATGAGACCAATTATGGTGCCAAGAAGATTAAAAATTAAGCATCATGAAGGTTTTGAGATTTGTCTATCAAAAGGTCACACTCCACTCACCCCTGCGGCACTATCTCACTGGTGTAATTTCATTATGAAACAAGCACGGAAGATGGGTCAAAAGTGAGTTTAAATTTAGATAATAGTTACAAGAATGCCAGTTCATAATAATAAAATCTAGTTGCATTCTTGTTGTATCCTGTTACTCGTCACTTTTAAGACATTTCATCAGCTTGTTTGAGTTGAAATGTGACTAGTGAGATAGATGTGGATGGATTCCTCTATCACATGACCTGCCATATGGGGCAACTTGGCGATGAGGATAAAGTTCTCTAAAACTTTTCTGTCGTTGACATGCCCCATAACTTGTGGGTTTAATTCTGTTTCAATTATTGCTTTGCTTGGTGACATTGTTGAAGTAAGCCAATGGTGTTTCAAGAATTGAATTAGTTAAAAAGTGTACCAAGGGAAAACTTGACAATTCTGAAGTTATGGAGTTTTGTGCATACCTAGTATTTCTGGATCTTGCCATTGCTTTTATGGATTAGTGATGCATGATCCATCGCAATCAACTGACAAGAACTACAATGAAGCTCATGATAGACGGAACAATCCCGAAATTGCCACTATGCAGGAGGATAATGCACAACATTTAATTATCTATGAAGTTTCAAGGGACAATTTCCTAGATCTACTAGATTATAACAATATTATACACACAAGTAGGTTTACAAGAAAAGCAGGTGAAACAAAACCCTTGTTTTGTAATTTATTTTCAAATCTAGTAGATCTAGGAAATTTTTCCAAGTTTCAATTGATGCATATTAATAGCCTGCTCGGCAATCATGGCTAAAAGTAGGTGTAATAGCCAATATGCAAGATGATAATGCACAACATTTAATTATCTAAGAAGTTTCAAGGGACAATTTCCTAGTTCTACTAGATTATAACAATAATTACACACAAGTAGGTTTACAAGAAAAGTAGGTGTAAAACAACTTGTTTTGTAATTTATTTTCTTATCTAGTAGATCTAGGCAATTTTTCCATGTCTCAATTGATGGATATTAATAGCCTGCTCGGCAATCATGGCTAAAAGAGAGTTTGTACATTTGCATGTGTTTTTTTTTAAACCTTTGGGACAGGGAAGGAAATTCTTTTACATTTGCACGGGTTGTATGTTTTGCTAATATGAAGCATAAATCCTGTCCAAAGCCTGGTTTCTAATATAAGGCATAAATCCTGTCCAAAGCCCTAAATGCGTCAAGAAACCATTGTGCAACAATACTTGTCTAGTTTTTTATTTTTTTATATATTTTTTTTCTTTCAGGATGCTCTTGATGTTGAAGAACAGTCTCTCAAAAGCTTCCCATGCACCGCAACTCCAATAGTATATTCGCCACCTTCTGCAACTTCACTTGCAGGTTTTATAGGTGAGCTTGGAAGCCAATCTCAGTTGCGAAGGAGTGTATCCTCGGTGCTCCGGAAATCTTACACCAGTGATGATGAGCTCGATGAATTAGATTCTCCTCTAGCTTCAATCATCAGTGACAGCTTTCGTGGTTCTACTTCATCAACTGTGACCGGCTTGAAACAGAACAAGAATGGTGGTCACACTGTTGTCAGATATCAACTCCTCCGGGAGGTTTGGAGGGATGGTGATTAGTCGTTCCTACTCACCTGCAACACCTAATTCTATGTATTATTCTTTCTCACAAATCCATGTATGAATAAACAGTGCCTGTGTGTATATATCTAGGTTCTTTCTCACCTGAGTTTAATGTAAATTTTGTTTCCATTTTCAGAACCAATGACCCATGAGTCAATGAGATAAATTTTGAGTTTTTCCTTTTATCCTCAGTAGTGTGAATATAATCGTGTCTTACTGATCCTTTCACTAGCCCTTCCTCTCTCTTTTATTTTTGTTAAGAGCCCTTCCTCTCTCTAAACAATGAAAGAAGTGTGTCTTCTCTTCGTCGGCCACATCTGAAACCTTGAGATCATGAAGCGTATTTTTTTTTTTTCCTTTCTTTTTCATATCTGATAGTACATGGATAGTACAAGTTTAAGTCCTTCCAGCGGTTGGATCGTCGCCGTTGCTCACTGCCTCCTTACAAAGGATTTTTTTTTGTGATAATCATTATAATCAACCTTCATGATACCTTTACTTGAGTTGAGGTTTAGTCTGTTGCTTATATTTGTTGTTCCTCAGTTCTATCCGCTGTAAAATGTCCTTGGGCGTCAAGGGACTAAGGTTTGGTTTTATATTTTGAAAAGTTGGACCCATAACCATAAAAACAAATTAAATCTTTAGCTACATCTTCTATGGCAGAAATCTGCAAAGATGGACTTTAGACTAATTGCCGCCTCCTCGGTGCTTTCCCAGTTCCCCCTCCCCTCTCCCCTCTCCCCTCTCCCCTCTCCCCGCCTCATTCTTTAATGGGTTTGTCGCCCTGCTTAGTATGTTGTTTTTTGTTTTCTTTTACCTTTGGGGTTTGCATATTCCTTCTTTCTTCTTGATAATGAATTTATTATTCAAGAAAAAAAAAAAACTCCCAACAAAATCAACACTGTTTACACAATTTTGTTTCCCTTCCCTTCCCTTCCCTTCCCTTCTAACCAGAAGTAGCGAGAGTAAAGATCTGAACAGAAACTACTCGAGTCTTGTTGTCAACAATGATGCCTATACACAAAGAAAGTGTTGATATGAGGTAAAAGAAAAATATATTGAGATTTCATTCATCTCTAGACAAAAAAAAAGTGAGCAAACCTTGAGGTTGCCCTACTTTAAGCTTACAGAAGCCGATGTTCTCTTCGTTTTGTCTTCTCACCAAAATATTACAACAAATTTGCATCCTCAACAAATGCTTACACTAAGAAAAGAAAAACCACATCCCCCAGGATCCTCGAAACAAGTCGAGAACTATTTGTTACAGAATACTCCAGCAAACTTACAACTGCTGCATCACCTGTATCTACTGCAATGTGAAAAGTGAAAACCACAATGCAATATGAGCTAATGGGGGAGGTCAAAAACCAACATTAATCTTCTGTGAAGAATGGATTGCATTCATGTGCTGCAGATGTAGGGCGGCCAAGAGCCCCTGCCAGGTTTCTCCAGGACCCCCATTCACTTGAAAGTCAAGAAGTTTCTTCTGTTTCCGATAATAATCTTCCAAGGGCTTGCTCTGCAGGGAAGTTAACTCAATTAGCAACATTTCTCAACTCTCAGCATCTATTTATCATCATACTATGAATAAGATACTATTTGTTAGACAGGACCAGAACAAGATAATGCAGGGGACATGAATCGGGATTAATCATCATTTGGAGACGGTTCTTATGTCATGATCCTAGAGTAACCGAGCCACTGAAGTTAACTGATCTAGTGTTTATCTGTTCATGTGATAACACCACCATCACTCTCAATGGTTAGTGGGAACAGAAAAAAAAACTTGATACCATGGGAAAATACAAGTGGAGAAAGAACTGTAGAACTATCGCAAAACAGGGCTTGCTGTAAGACTAGCAATGACAATAATGATTCTTCTTCAAATTAGATTTTTTGAATTTCAGGGAGGAAGGTTATTTGTTTATAGAACATTGGAAACTCTAACCAGCATAACCCAGGGAGAAGGTTTACGGGTTTTATGGAGTCATAAGAAAATAATTGCCTTCACTGCTAAAGGACCCCTTGGATAAAAGGAGGTGGGGGGAGCAAAATGCTAGAAACAATGTGAGAGGTGAAAATGAGTAATCATGTCTTCATCATAAAACATCTAATAAACTAGACCCACCAATTGTTACCATAACTTTCAAGCCAAAACAAATAAGGAAAATACCTGTTCTTCGTAGATTTGGAGTTTCCCTTTCTGGGCATCTTCAACACCAGCAGAGGAAGTTTTAACTAGAGTCGAACCTAAATTTCTTACAGGAGCGCTTTCATGACATTGAGCACAGATCCCACTTCCAAGGTGTTTTTTCACCAAGCAGTCCTCTGAGCATCTGAAATTCACGACTAGATCGATATCAGCAACTTGGTCCAGGATCTCCTGCAATTTATATTATAAAAAGAAAAGAGGATCATGAGTCCTGACTTCAAACATTCCCACTTTGCTTCATGGAAAACAAACACAACCCATCAAGCACAGTTTCTCAAAAACACCAGTTCATCAACGAACAAGTCTGTTCAGATGAATGCCAACCACAAAAGTGAAATTAAACAGAAACCATGAAATTGTAAATACAGGAACAAACACATACAGAGAGAATGGACGACTTACAGCTTGGATGCGAGTTCGAGGTATGCCATCCAAGATGAACCCAGTTTCACCTCTGTAATAGCCTTCTTGCAGTCTCTTTGACAGAAGTCCAAAGATTATTTCTTCAGGTACAAGCTTCCCTTCGTTCACAGCATTCGCAATCTGCTTCCACAACCATTGTTAACAGATAAGTTTTGATGCGAAAAGAAGTCCCTAAAGACGTCGCCATATGAGATTTATAAGTTAACTCCAAAGCTAAGTAGAAAACAGGCAAAGGGAGAAATACAACAACCCCATTGACGAATAATCCAACTCTGTAGTCTGAACTCTGAAGATGGTTCAATCTACCAACCCCATTCACTAAACCTTCCCCCACCCACAGAGAGAGAGAGAGGAGATGACACCCCAGGGCATTCCGGTTTTTTCATATGCTACGGAAATAGTCCGTGTCCTTGTCAATCGAATAAGCAAGCGCCTACACCGTTCATCATGAGCCCAAAGTTGACCACTAACAGTTGACCACCACCATGTTCGCTCTAGGGTTTCTACTAACTACTAAAACTCCCCAGTAATTCCAAGGAAGTGGGCAAGATACCCAAAAATGCCCTTCTCTCTCGAATGACAAAAAAATATCAAACAGGGCAAATTCAAGGTTCAGATTCAGGAAGAACGTGAGCACGGAAATATTTTGTCGAGTTTTTTTTCCTTTTTTAAATCCAACAAAGAAAAGATTTCATTACTAAATTAAATTAACAAAAAGAATCGAATGACAGAAATTCCGAATCAAGTCGAAGAATTCGAAGAAAACCCATAAAGAATGAATTGAATTCGAGAAGAAACATAGAAAGAGAGTAGTGGCGTAGTAGGATACCCACCTGCTTGTAAAGAGAAGAACGAGGGCTGAGTTCTTGACGAACAAGGCTTCCCATGGAAATGTGAGGTACTCGCAGAAGCTTCGACAGCTTCTCAGCGTAAACGTGTTTCTTAGCACCAGGGCTCCCCATGAACACCCACTGCACACCCCTGCTACCAATCGATCCATCGGAATCCTCAACGGGTGACAACCGAGGCCGATCGCGGGAGAACTCATAATCGTCTTCATCATAGTAGTCGTAATCGTCTTGGAGCTGAACTGCTGCGGCTCCAAAGGTTCGGTGGTTTGGAAGAAGTCCAATTCGTGGTGCCCGATGCGTCGCCGCTCTTCCTACGCGGCAGATTCTGTCCATGGCGTTCGACTCCTGAATTCCGCCTCTTTCGGCGAGCAAGACAAAGAGAGAGAGAGAGAAGGGTTTAGTCTCGCAGACTTCCTATGGTAATGCGGAAGTGAGAGAGTGGTGGGATTTTGATTGGGAAGGGCGAACGAAAATGAGGGTTTTAAAGAGAAGAGGATAGTTAGGAAGTAAACCCTGAAGTAGGTCACTAATTACGGTAGATGCCACTTACTGTTCATCATTATATGGTAGACGTTGGAGCAACTTTTTTTTTGAAAGATTACGTTGGAGCAACTCATATATTTAGTTTTATGAGTAGTAGTGGTCTAATAGATATTTCGGGGTTTACAAATAAGCAACCTGCGCATGTTAGTGCTTTCATGAATAAATGTTGGAGATTTAAGAGGAGCGCAAGAAAGGCGTAAGAGGCGTGTGCACACTGGGCCCCACAGACGCTAGCCGACAGTCGGGATTCGGGAAGGAAGGGTGGGTTGACGAAGAAGGAAAGTGCGTATGAATGGTTCCCCACTTCCCGGCCTCTATTTTCCCACCAGTGCCGTTGTGTTTGGTTGGCCCGAAGCAAGGATTGGTCCTTGGAATCGGCACCGAAGGTCGATAATTGATACAATATCAATTCAGATTGAATCGGATAAATCTATATCGGTTAATTTTGTCCTTACTTTTCACATAAGATATATGATTTACTCTCAGATCGATACTGATAATTGATCGATCATGTATCAATATCTAAGTCAATATTAATTCGACACCACCAATCCAATATCAACACTTAGAATCATGTTTCGAAAGAAAATGATGTCAACATACCATGGATGAAACACTGTTACCCTACTGTGGTAACGTTCTTGCGCCCTAACATGGGTGGTGAAACCATGAAATCACCACCCTCATCTTTCTTTTTTCAGTGAAAACAACAAAGAGAGATAATATTATATAGCATAATTACATTCTAAGTTTGTTCTGAAAGTAAATTGTAAAAGAACATTTGACGATTAGATCGTGTTTATACAAAGGTCACACGATCAGATAACATTTTTTTTTTCCTTTTTCTTTTTTCGTTTTTCTTTTTATGCAAATAGATCATACGACCTGAGCCCAGACATAGATGATCCTGTTTCCATTGATACTCTTACCGACTCCCTTAATAGCCGCCACACTGGTGCAGGCCATGGTAGGTAGAGTTTCTAATTTTTTTTTTTTAATTATAAGAAATTAAGAAAATAGGTTTCTCTATTTGACCAAGCCGAAGGAAAAAAACAAAGAGTAATTATGGCGGTAAGGTGTGACTTTAGGCTCAATTAGGGTTCAATCGATAAGGATTGAAATCCGCTATGATCGCCACAGCTGATTCATGTCAAAAAATTGGAAAATCACTGTACATTTTAAATCTGAGGATCAATTCTAGGGTTTCTTGGGAGCAATTCATGCCAAGAAACCTTAAAATCGCTATACATTTGCACAAATGAGGTCAATTCTAAGGTTCCTTGGGACTCATTTTTAGTAATTCAGATCGAAATCAAGAGAGACCAATTTGATCTCGATTCCATGTTTTAAAACGTTGATAAAACAATTTGATCCGGATTCCATGTTTTAAAACGTTGATAGACACAGCATTTTATACTTTCTCCACAGAGAATGGCTCTTGGCTATAGAGTAATTTTTGAGTCGAATTCAGTTTTCTGATCTAACTAACCAAAAAATTTCCTAATAATTATGCAATTAATTTTAAAAGTTAGTTATTAAAATTAACTTTACTTGACAACCAAATCTAGGGTGTCAATCGATTGGTCTCAATCCGACCGTAATCTATCCTGCGCTGCTGAGGGCCAAGACCAACAATGACTGATTTAAGGAATCGATATGCAAAGCCTAAAATTGAGACCATCGAGCAAACAGTTGATCGCTAATCAGGCCTAATGGTTGGGATTCTCCGCCACACCGATGGTCTCCATCATCACAGGTATAGCTAGGACCTGTTGTAGGGCTGAGGGCCTGAAACTATACTCCGAGAAGCGAGAAGTGATCGCAGAAGAAGGGTTGCAAAGGGAATTAAATGGAGGGAAATTCATATAAAAGAAATTTTATGAAGGCTTAGCTTCATGTAAATGTAAGGCTCAAGCTCCTCCACCTATTCCAGCAGAACCAACCTTACCTGTTCTCAGATTAAAATAATAACTAATGAATAAATATTATGTCTACTATATTACTATAAATATAGACAATTTAACCTCCTTCCCTACATGTAAATGTAAGCCTCAAGCTCCTCCACCTATTCCAGTAGAGTATTACCTGCAAAATTTACCCATCAGGAGAATAATTGTGTACATTCCTCTCACAAAATTAGAAGTTCCACTTTCAGCCAACTCCGCCTGTACATAATAGATGTCAAAAATCACCTCACAAACTAATGAATGGGAATGCAATAGAGTTTTCAAGCAGTACCGTAAATTCCTAAAACGGAAATCAAACACCCTCAATACGATGTAACAGGCAAAATTGACAGCACAAAAACAAAAATTGCTGCTATTAAACAGTCTAAAAATCTTTCCAATGGTACGTCCTGGAATGAACTCACCAATGGTCCTTCCTGGTTGCTTCATTCATTCAATTAGAGAGCGATAGTCTTCAGATACCCTTCTCTAGCATTGCTCGTACCCTCATTGGGAGACCATATAGCCGTATGAAACCAGCAGCATCAGCCTGGTCGTAAATTTGGCCACTTTCAAATGATGATATATCTTCCCTATACAGACTATACGGACTTTTCCGACCTGTCACTGTGACAGACCCTTTATACAGTTTCAGGGTCACTGACCCTGTTGTGGTCTCTGTTATCTTCTCCATGAATGCATCCATTGACTGCCGAAGTGGATCAAACCATCTACCTGCATACACCAGCTCGGCATATTTTAATGCAAGTGAATCCTTAACCTGCATTGTCTCCCGGTCAAGTGTCAAGGACTCTAGTTCTTGGGCAGCAGCGAAGAGGATGGTCCCCCCAGGAGTTTCATAAACCCCACGGCTTTTCATTCCAACAAGCCGGTTTTCAACCATGTCAATACGGCCAATCCCATGTCTACCACCAATTTCATTGAGCTCTGCAAGAAGAGATGCCGGAGAGAGCTCTTTTCCATTCACCGAGACAGGGAGTCCAGAAACTATTCCAATCTCCAGATACCTGGCATGCAACAAAGCACAAAAGTGGGGAAAATCACAAGAAGCATAAAAACTGTGCAACAGGACAGGAAAAGCCCCCAGTGTCTCCCTACATATAACTTCTCATTTTTTAAGTCTACCTCCAAACTATAAATTAAGATGCAAAAGAGAAGTGCTAACTTACTCAGGTTTGTCGGGTGCATCTTCTGGGTCAACAGTCATCATGTACATATCCTTCATTGGCTCATTTGCAGGGTCTTCCAGAATGTCTCCCTTAAATTTCACATAGTAGATTTGATGGTTATGAGTTTTTTTTATCCACAGTAGATTAAATGTTACTGATGACAAAATTTTCCAAAAGAAAATCCAAGAGATCAAATACACCTATGACTATAAAGGCTGATAACAGGTGTTTTGGAAGGCTGGAGGCAAATGTCAAGAGATCTTTATTTATTCGGAAAATCTTGATGTAGTCAAGTTGGTAAAAAAAGTTGTAACCTTACTTTTTTTTTTCCCCTTTAGTATAACACCCTTTTTTTTTTCAATGAGGGTAAATTGTGTCATTTCACATAAATACTGAATTAAATAACTTTTAACTTTTTTAAAACCTTGTTTTACCCTTGCTTTAGAATGGGAATAAGACAAAGGGCAATTAAACGAAGGTTACAACTTCTTAGTTCACCACTTTGGTGACAACAAGTTGCACCCTTATTTATTTATTACTTGTTAGCACTTTTCAGAGGTATGCACGGTGAACTCTGGACCTCAGAAGAAATCCTCCTTTCATAAAGTGCAGCATTTTCGCCATACACCTTAACATTAACAAACAACGAGATTCATTATTTAAGATAGATTTCTTATATCCACCCTTGTTTCCACATCCACAAGAAGGATGTTATTGGGTCAGAACCTCAATAAATAACTACCACCAGAAAAGAAAAAAGCAGATAGATTTACCTCATGGCTGAGGTGCCATAAGTTCCGGTCTCTGCTGTAGATAGATTTCTTAGTAACCGGTACCGGCACATTGTGTTTCTTTGCATATTCAATAGCATCTTCTCGCCCTTGTATTTCCCATTCTCTCCATGGAGCCACAACATTAAGTTCAGGATTCAAAGCAAAAAAGGTAAGTTCAAATCGGACCTGCAATACAATATTAGATTTTACAACATTAGGAAGTAGTATAGATTTCAAAAAAGCAAGTTGAGAAACTCACCTGATCATTTCCCTTCCCTGTGCATCCATGTGAAACAGCATCTGCTCCAACTTCCTTGGCACAATCAACCATGGCCTGATAGCAAAAAGATGGCAATAGAACATCATTTTTTTTATTTGGGAGTGGGTGGGGAAGAAGTGAACATCTATGTACGAAGAAAACAATGCCATCTTATCTAACTCATGGTATTATTTGTCAATGTCATGTGTCCCTATTTTTCTAATGGACATCTCAAGGACCCAAGTTCAAGGTCAAGCATGGAGAATCAACACATTTGGTTCAAAATACAGGACATCATAAACCAGTTAGTTTGCTTGTGTTCTTCACCTTAGCAATAACAGGCCGAGCCATAGAGGTCCCCAGCAGATACTTCCTTTCATATATCGCACCAGCACGCAAGCAAGGAAATATATAATCTCTCACAAAATCCTCCTTCAAATCCTTTACAACTAATTGACAAGCTCCACTCGCTTTGGCCTTTGCTTCCAAACCCTCCAGTTCCTTTATTCCCTATAAAGTAGCATTCAAAGTAGACAGGTATTTAATACGCAGATAGAAAAGGACTAGCTCTTGATATATCAGACTCATAAGAAATACACCAACACTAAAAGAAAATTCTTCAGAGGAAAATTTAATCCGCTATAAATGTATAACCCAATGTTGAAGTATATATTTGTGCTTTTAACATACTTGACCAACATCTGCAGTGAAGCAAACAACATCGCACCCATAATTCTCCCTGCAATACACAAAGAAGTACAGGGATAAAGAATTAAGAAAGCAAATCATTTAACAGGGAACATTAGAAGATTAAACATCACGTGAAACAAAACAAGATCTAATAAAATTCAACATAGTAAAATGTATAAAGAGATAAGCAATAGCTCTCAATATAGAAGGATCAAAGCGGTCAGACATGTCATCATTCCTCTCGAAAATGAAGATTTGAAGTGGTCTATAATTTACTGAGTACTCACAAAGGCTATAGAAAATAAATAAGCCATCACAAACCTACATTATCGGATACATCCTGGCATACATGGTTCTCCTAGAGGCAAGCTTCGCTAACTTGTCTGCTAGAAATGTCCACCCCCCATCCCCCCAAAACCCCGGGTGCAAAATTCACAAGAGATCTATTAGAATCAAATATTCAAGAGAAAATGTCCTCTCCTTATTTATATAAGATGCATGAATAACTAAAAACTCTTTGATCTTTGTTTAGGTATTCTTAAGAGGATGTGCATAAGCAGACGGATAGAATATCAAGTCTAATCTCATTCAAGGAACAAAAAATCAGAAAACAAATGGGCATTAAGCTTAGCTGAATTTATGAAATTTAAAGTTGAAAACACCAATTGAGTAAGAAATACAGGAAATTTACCTCAGCCATGGAACGATAACTGAGGTATCTAGGCCACCGCTGTAGGCTAAAACCACTTTATTCAATTTTCCACGCAATCCTCTGCCCTTTGGAGATGCAGAAGCATCAGTCTCCTTCTCACCAGTCAATATGGCCTGAATGACTGTAATTAAAAATTGATGGATTATGCCAAAAGTGGGTAGCAGGAAAACAAGAAAGTCCCATACTAAATTCATATGTTCTTTCACTTTCAAATAAACAAATTCATGAATAATCCTCTGGAAATAAGAAACATGAATCACGTACATTCTTTCTTTTCTTTTTAGATCAGATTATGTTGTTACAAAGAAAAACAAAAGAAATGCCATCCCCCATTACCAGAATTTGCCTCTTTGTTAGGTGAAAAAAAAAAGAGGGTAAAACCAAAACCAGCTATCTTGAATGGAGGAAAGAGTAACTTCAGAAATATAAAAGACCAAAAATGCCAACAAGAAGTTCAGCAGTTAAAGGAAGTGAAAAATTTGACCAAGAAACTTGAGAATTTCAAAACGGAAAGTAGGATACCTCACCTAGAGGTTCTCTATTCAAATGCAATAAATAAACAAATGGGATCATCTTGTTGTAACCTTCTTTTGATTGCCCCTCATTTTATTCTCGAAAGTTCTTTGAAGTAGGGTTAAAAAAGATTTTCAAAATAATTTGAAAGTGGCTTACCATTATGTCACTCTCAATAAATGTTGTTTTACACGATTTTCAAGTACACATGTGAAATGACAGGATTTTACCCTCATTAAAAGAAGAAGTGTGTTATACTAAAAAAGCAAAAAATCAAGGTTACAACTTCCTTTTCACTAACTTTGGTAAACAACAAGATTTTCCTTAAACAAATAGGCTCTAAAAAATAAAAGCAAAATACTCTAGCATCAGAAAAGAAAACCAGAGGATGAACCTCTAAGTCATGCACAAAGTTTGAACTACAGTAACTACCATCCACTGGACTCAACCTATCACATGGCCTAATCTTTTTGAGGGTTTATAGAGGTCAAAAAATTGATAAACAAATTATAGGTAGTTAGGGATTGGAGACTATGTTAAACAAACTCAAAATCATTAGTTCCTATCAGAAACAACTATTACAAGACTACTCCGCACACACATTAAAAAAATGAAAAAAAATAAATACCTCGACCAGCAGAAGCTTGAATTAGGGTTCCCTTCTGATGAACAACTGCGTTTCCATGGAGCCCACTAGACCTTGCCCCTAACTAATAACAAAATCACCTCATCAAACCACATAAGTAATAGCTGTACCAGCTACAGGGGCAGGGGAAGTAAATGAAAGCACTACCTCTTTATTTGAAGAAAAACTCCCCAAGCAGCATAACTTATCACGAATCTGAAGAGACTCTGAAACAAAAAACAAGCTTTGTCAAAACAAAAATAAATGAAAAATGCAAAGTTAAAACAGAATTACAATTTTCATTTTAACTTTTTCCTTCAGCATACAGAGGCACGGTTTCATATCATTTAATTTCACAACTAAAAATTATTTTTGTCCCACATCACAACTTTTGAAGTTACGCAAGGATCACTGATGAACTAACCAAAATTCGTTCCCTCAGTAATTTTAATAAAGTGCTTCCCATAACGGATGGAGCCAAGACTAACGCAATCCATGAACTTAAACAAAATAATGAGACTTCAAATAATAATCAACAGTCAAACCGTGTGGGAAAGAAATTCAAAGCCTTTAGGTGCTGAGATCATGAAATGCAGGAAGAAAAAAAAAAAGCAAGAAAATCAAGGAATCGAAGCAGAACACGAAGTTTACCATATCTCTTGGTGCCATGGATAACAAAATTGCTGGATGGAGGGGAATAAATAGCCTGTAACTGAGCCATGCAGTGCTCCGGTAGCGGCAGTGAAGAGAAGATCGAAGTTAACAAATGAGTTACGGTTTCGACTCTCCGATACCTGAGCTGAGATGTACTATTGAGCTCCCTATTGTGTCTCTAGCTTTGGAGTCTAGTCGCCAGAGTCCAGACACTTGGCTAATGAGTTGATGCCACGCGTATTCCTTTAATGGTAAAATGACGAGCTTCACAGAGTTGAACGACGACGTGTCATCTAGGGTTTTAGCAATACCCTCTTCTGCTAAAAGCTTCTGGGGAATCCCCAACGGATTAAAGCGGATCGGGTTCTTTGCGGATAACCAACTATTTAAATTTAACAAGGAATCTGTACGCTGCACAAAGAGATAATAAAAGGGAGAATTACATGATTACCCACTTTTGGGTTTTTCTTTACAAAATTACCCACAAAAAGTTTTGGTCAACAAAAATACCCAAAATTAGGTCTGGGTTTACAAAACTACCCAAAATAGTGATTCTCCTTCGTCTGCCTATTTGTTTTTGTCATTTTTACCCCTGGCCAAGGTTGTAGCACGGCCTGATGGAGGCCGAGGGGGCAGCCCAGCTGATGAAAGCGGAGGTGATTGCGAGGCCTGACAGAGTCCGAGGTGGAGCACGGCCTGATGGAGGCCTAGGTTCAGCACGGCTTTACGAAGGCAGAGGTGGAGCGCGACCTGATGAAGGCTGAGGTGGCAGCACGGCCTGATGAAGGCCTAGGTTCAGCACGGCTTTACGGAGGCAGAGGTGAAGCGCGGGCTACCACCTCGGCCTCCATCAGGCCGCGCTATCACCTCGGCTTCCATTAGGCCGGGCTGCCACCTCGGTCTCCATCAGGCCATACTACAATCTTGGCCAGGGGTAAAAATGACAAAACAAATAGGCAAAGGAGGGAGAATCATTGTTTTGAGTAGTTTTGTAAACCCAAACCTAATTTTGGATAATTTTGTTGACCAAAACTTTTTGTGGGTAATTTTGTAAAGGAAAACCCAAAAGTGGGTAATCATGTAATTTTCCCATAATAAAATGGTATCACCGCTATCGGGTGCATATGGTCGAACAGAGAGAAAGTGGTATTGTGGGTTCCACTATTTTTATGTGGGAATAAAGTTTTCTGTTCGAGGGTGGCCTCTGCGGTAAAGACACAGGTCACACAATGACCATTGTGCCCTTACTAGGGGTGCGCCCCTCTGTTTGGATGCAAGTACTCAAAAAGAAAACTTTTGCCCTTTTATATGAGAAGGGTATGAAGGAACTTGCACAAGGGTTTCCATACTACCAGCATAGAAAGGAATCTACCCCACCTATCAATTAATGGTATACAAAAAGTATTATCCGTATGGATTCCAAATTTTCAAATTAGATGGGAAAAAAATGGGAAATAGAACTTTTGAGAATTATTGACACCCCCCACAGGTCCACACCCCCATAATTTCTCCTGTTCGGAATTGAGCAAGTGAAAGCACACTTAGGACCACTTGACATGTTTAGTAAGCAACTTTGAAGCAAGATTATTTTCAGTCTTGGGCAATTCTGTTGCAGGGTTAGATCCTTAAACATGTATCTAATCCCCGTCGGTTACTAGAACATGATAAATCAAGTAAACATACCTAAAAGCATAAGGTGGATTCACTAGAGCTAAAAAAACAATTCCTTATGCAGCCTCTCACCCTTGGAGATCTCTCGCACCAACTCTTGTGAGGGAAGTTAATGTTTTCCCAAAATGTAAAGTGACGGCTGGAGGGATCATTAACCTCTATTTATAATAGAGCCCTCTAACCCTAATCTATTCCAACAATGGATTGAACCAAGAATATCTCACATGGAGTGGGCCAAAATAGCCTGGGCCCATAGATCATTCTAGATCAATTAAGCCCACAACCCAAAATATTCTATAACTCAATCTTGCTTCACAAATAACTTATTTTTCTATGTTATTACGAGCATGTTTGGTCCAGCAATAAGGTATGAATGTTGCGATTTAGTGGTCAAGCGGGGTCAAAACAATCTCTCAACATTCTTGGAGTAAGGATGTGTAATTGTCGTCCCTCGGACCTCACACATGCAAAAGCCTCGTGCACTTGGTACACATTTTTTTATTCTTGACCTATATCATTGCTAGATAAGTTGTTTTCGGAGTCTAGTTAACTTTACATGTGCACGGTCAAAATAATTTGAGAGGTTTAAATTCATACATTGGATACCCCAAAAGAAAAAGAAAAAACGAAACCATTTGACGAGATGACAAAAATCTTATATCTGGAAAACAAAGATTATTCTTGAATGCAATAATGCGTATTGCTAGTTTTCATTACCTAGTGTGGTCCTAGAATACCATACACAATTAATTAATATAAAATATCTACAATAAACTGATGAGCTAACTGAAAAATATGTAACATCTGAAGAATCAAGATCAAGTTTCTCAAGTACAATCATGCATGGAGTTACTACCTGCTATGATTAACACTTAACAATACCATGCCAAAGACACTTCGTACAAATGCCACAAGAGGGTATTTCCAAATTCAAACTGGTTTAAGTTGTGACCGGCATGTAAAAGGTCCTCAAGCGAGCAGGTAGGAATAGAAAGACATAGGAATTGCACAGCTGAATCACATCTTTTATTTGAAATCATCATTTATAACAACAATCAAAATCTTATCCCAACTAAATGGGATCGGCTACATGGATCCGATATTGAAATTAGAAAATAAAGAAGCCCAAGAGAGAGGTTAAAAAAAATGAGGAAAATTTGAAATAAGAAAAGCCGGTAAAGCAGTAGAAAAAGACGCATCATGGGAAACATCCCCTATAAGGGGTCGGCAACATGGGTCCTTGTCCTCCACAAAACTCTATCCAAAGTCATACTAGGATCAAGCCCTAACCTTTGCATATCTTTCCGAACCACTTCGTCAATAGTTAGCTTAGGTCTTACAAATCATCAAGTATACTATTAAATTGTGGTAGGAATAGAATTTTGTACACTGTCATATATAGATTATATAGGGATGTATGCTAAACCCTGCAATTCTTACCAACGGAATGACCACCTTTTCTTGTACCTGCCACTTCCAAAACAGATTTGTAAGACCATGGTACTTCTTGATTAAAAAAAATTATATCAATATGACATGTAGGTCCTCAAAAAATACTTGAAATAAAATCATATTTCAATCACATATATGAACTGTCCAAGTGTCACAAACATGGTTGTCAAGGCGCCTAGACGACCCAAGGCATTGAAAGGCTGCCTAAGCACTTAGGCGCCTAAGCATCATCTAAGCGCCCTTATATTTTTTTTATGCATCCATTATAGCTAGTAAACAATAACATAATTAAGCTTACAGCATTACAACAACAACAATACACACTGAATCTATGCACTAATTTGCCACTATATCTAGCAATATCATTACAGCATTATAGCAACAACATTATATTAAAAACAACATTATTTAGAGGGAAAAAAACATATGTAAACAAGAGAGAGAAAAAAATGACCACACAGGAACCTAGGTGTCCCTCACCCCGCCTTGTTAAGTTAGAATAAGGCAAGCGACTGCCCAGCCCTTGGAAACCTGCCCAGACACCTAGGTTAATGCCTTTGTAACTATGGTCGCAAATGCCCTTTCTAAAAGACATACTGGCAGGGTTAACAGAAACCTTACATCTTGGCCTGTGGTCCACAAGAAGGGTTTTGCAATGCATCATAGTGTCCATAACCATCATACAGCACACAGATTGGGTTGTCCTTGCCATACTCTTTACCATATTCAGCTATGATTTTGAAGTTGCCAGAGTTATAATCCTTCATGTATACAGTGATAGGCATCCTGTAGTCAAAGTTTAATATGTAAAAAAACTCATTAGTGCTCTGACGTTAAGATGCAAAGAAATGGACTCGGCCATTCCAAATACATTCAAATTGTTTTAAAGAGTTATACAACCCTAAATCATACAGGTTGGAAAATCTAACATTTAACCCTTTAGATACTTCTAATCCAAGTTTTAGCCCTTGATTGGATGGCGGTCACCTGAACCAGAATGGCTCCAGGTAAAAGACTATACAAGGTCTGACACATGGGAAACCAAATTTTGCAGTATGTTAAGCAGAAAAATTCCTTCTAGGCTCACTAGAAGAACCTGGAATACAATTAAGAAAGATTTACATTTGAATATAAATACTTACTGTAGCACATGTGAGGACATAAGCAGCTCGGGTTCTCCTCCCCAAATATGGGGCTGTCTCATCTGTGTAACATATGTATCAAAATCACCTTCAAGAAACCTGCATATTCCAAACAATTTTTACTGTCTACAGATGGATCATTATGGTATTATTCAATCTTCATCACCCAAGGTAGGCAAGAAAATATATTTGGAATAGTGTACCCATTAATTTGGTTATTTTCTGACAACCTGGAGCTACAATCTAGTAGTTAATTACACAACCATGACTATGAAGTGTTTTAATAGCTCCACCAGTTTCCAAACATCAGAACTCATTGAAGAGACACCACTTTCTAGATTGGCCGTTCCATGAGATAAGGGGATATGGGTGCATGATTTCCATATTCGTTCTGCAAGAGAATTTGAACGAAAGACTAATGAAGAAACTCACCATTCAGTATCATCACGCCTCTTTATGAATTCATCCACAACCTAACCAAATCAATTGCATTTTGTAAGAAGAAATGTGACACTTGAAGATTAATAACAACAACCACCAATAAGGACAGAGAAAAAGCGAATATTTTAACTAGCGGACTTCAAGAATTCAATGAAAGGTATTCAATTTAATAAGATGAGAAGTCAGAGCAGTCACAAGCAATGGTCAGGACTATATGAATATTTCTTATTCCTTTGTTGGGGGAGAGGGGGACTTGCATATCTTTCATCATCTTAACCAGTTACAAAGAGACAGAATTATACTTCCCAACTTCATGAAAAGTAATTGCAGCTTCAAGCTAAAACTGTCTCTAATTAGTTTCACATGAAGTGACAAAGTTATACAGAAAGTGTGGGAAGCACTAGACAAACTGTAGTAGTCAGTATCCAGCAACAAATATTGAAAATATGATGTCATGGCATACCTTAGCTCTGAGCTCATCCGCTAACTCCTTTTGAGTGCTCTCACTTGGAGATGATTTTCCCTCTCTCAAGCAAGCTCCATGAACCACAGAACGGAACAAACATCTACCATCTCCAGGTATGCCTGCTAGAAAAGAAAAGCACAGCATGCCAATCCAATATCACAAACTTCTTCTCATAATTGCTAGCCTTAAAACACAATACTATTTGAAATTAAATGAAAGATCACAACTATGGCAACAGCTTGTCGTTGCCTTCAATAACTATACATATATCATCTGTTTAGACAGTCGCGTGAAACTTTGTTTCACATATCTTTCATCGCATGATACTGTTTTCACTCAGGACACCTCTGCCACATGGTGAAGGAATGTCATTTTCTAGTTCTCACCCAAAGAATCAAAAGCTGCAATGCTCACCATTCAAGTACATGATTAAAAAAGGAGTGGATGTGGATGAAGGTAAACCCGGGTAGCAAACACTGAGGAGCTCCTATCGTATTAGGAAATAGAGGATATCCCTTCGCGAGTTGCTAGCATAGCACTAGTCTAAGATAATGGAAAATTCTTAATTCCAGACATACAGTATGGATCCCCTGGGGAGAGGAATGGTTGGCTATTGTATTTGGACCAACTGCGTATAGGATTTGAATGTCCACCAAGAACTTTTCTCAAGTTATTCAATTACCCTATGATCAGAAGTGGATCAATGCACCTTCCTCTGTTTTTCCTCACTGTTGATTAACAAACATGATTTGAAATTTCAACCGAAATGTCGAAAAACAATATGATATGCAAATTGAGGGATCTTTAATGTTTCAGTTTTTTAACTGAATGGGTCCTATTTCGAAGCCATTTCATGGTATGTTTCGGCCCCAATCAAAAGCAAAATCTCAAACCTTATTTGTAGATACAGATGGGACCATGAAGAATACAGATCTTTAAAGGATCCTCATTGCTCCCCAGTTCAGCAGTTTAGGATTGGTTTTGCAAAAAACTAAAATATGTGATGTTTTACAGACTGATAACGAAAGCTAGCATATGCTCCTTGCTCAAGTGCATGCTTTAAGTTACTCCCCAGGTTGGATTCAGAAATGCTTAGAAACAGGTCTAAGAATTGGCATCTTGAAATTTATTATAATTTCCTCAATCAGAAGACATTCATAATGCATTATTAAATATATCTGAAAAATATATTTTCAATGATAAGTCCATCCAAGTCAGGCCTATTCTGGCCAAGTCCGACCAATTCCAGTTGATTACGGGACAATTCGGATCAAAATCAAATCGGAATCAGGAGACCAATCCTGTACTCAAGTCTTAATTTTAGAACCTTCAACAATCAAGGGCGGGAATTAACGATTACATTCACTCTATCAATAGTCCAATCATAGCATCAAGTCACCATGGTTTAGGAGAATCTCTCTTCACGTTGGTGACTGAAAAACTAAATCCAAAGATTTAAGCTGGCAAAAAAGCAACTTACCAACCTGAAATGTATGATCTTCTTCATATAAAATTGCAGAGTATATCCTAAAGCAATTCAGTCAGGCACCATTGTCGGCTTCCAAATAACCCAAGACACCCCAAGTTAAAGCGTGCCTGCCCATCCTTTTGTATCAGACTATCCAGGAAATCACAGGCATTTAATGGAATACAAACTTGAGGTTTCTGTTTTGTCATATCCACCGGTTTCAATTCCTCTATACATATTACAAACAGAACGGTTCACAAGGAGATCATTCAAAAATGTATCTTCAGGAAGTTGAATGGCGAAATGACAAATTCCCAAGTCAAATAGAAATAAAACACGGAGATTTAGATTAACGATTTTTACATTCTACGACAAGAACAAACAGCAAATGTCCTTAAGAAACAAATTCAAAAGAAAAATAACAAAATCATACAAAACAAAAGCGAAGAAGGAAATAGATCTCAATCCTGAGGCCCAAAAAAAAAATAAAAAAAAATAAATGAATAGACAGAAATTGCAGATCGTTACCGAATGCAGAATCGAAAGTCGACATACGATTGGGGCACCAAGCTTAGGATTGAAGCTCGCAGAATGGATCTGAGGCGAGAGATGATTAGAGAATCGTCCATGGAATCCTTCTGACTTCTTGTAGTGTGAAAGTGATGAAACCGGGAATCCAATTCCATGCGGTTTTCGTCGCGAAATGGAACCCTTGATGAGAGAACAACGATGGGACTTGAGAGTTGAAGAGAGTGGGTTAGCAGCTGGAGAGCATTACAAATAGCAGGATTCCCTTTTAATCGAGTTTTGATTTCAAAAAATTCCAAGACTCATCTTTAGACTCGGAATGCAACTCGTTCCGATTGCCCAGGTTCTCGCAACTCGCAAAAGAGTCTTAATAGTAACTCAGAACTTTACTGATAAGAAAGAACTTATCATCGTTGCTGCCTTTGAGAGAGAAGAATAGAGCCGTTGGAGTCTCTTCGCTTCTCCAACGTCTATTTTTATTTTCCCCCTATTGAAAAAACGTATCTTCAGCAAAAAATGAAAGACCAGAACCATCCTTCAAGCCAACTTCCCTCTTCCATATCTTCTTCAATTTGTGGTCCATCGAGCTGATCAATCTGGCCCTGTGGTTGAAAAGATATGGCATTTTCAAGTTAGACCAATTAGAAACACCCATATTTGGTATCTTTCCAGGTGGTGCAGGGCACGCTGGCAGCGTAGGGTACGGCGGTGTGGATCTCAGCCGTTGGATCTGGCCTTGCATGGCACCCCAAACTGATATGGGAAATCGCACCTGCATACCCTCAGATCTGGATATAGCCACGTGACACCACCAGAACCATGGATCTTGACATAAAAAACTTCCAAAAAATGCACCCAGGCATTCCAATCTTTAAAAATCAATGCTAAAACCCCCACAGCCAGAACTTTTGAGATTTGACAAAAACCCCTCAGTTCAAACAGAAAATGCTCAAACTCCCCCTCCCACACCGAGAGCAAGCAGCCCATTCCAGTTAAGGATTTCTGGTTCGATCTCGCGGAAATGGTCATAATTTCTTCATACAACTTTGGATTGAGTTGAAACAAAAGTGGTATGGACCATGATTTGAAGTTCTACAATTTTCTAGAAGATCTAATCATTAGACTTAGTCATGCAAAAAATACCATATTGCCCCTGAACATTGCGGATACCGTAACTTCTAATCTGATATTGAAACGGGATGAAACTAGGTGCGTCGGAAGAAGAATAAATTATGATCGTATTGTTACATGGAGGATCCATCTTCCAAAAAAATAATTTTCAATGCAAAATGCCCCGAATGTAAAATAGGCTAAATTTGTCAGTTTTGGCCTAAAAATCCACACCACCTATCATGGATGTCCCAGTTCACTTCAAACACTTTATACACCACTGTCATCTTATCGAAGAGACCGTAATCTTCCACATCACCACTATCGACCATCTTATCCAAATTGGCCATGTCATCACTGCCATGTGGCTGAGGTTGCCTATAAGGATAAATAGAAAACAAAAGAAATGAGGATGAGGAGGTTATCTGACTTGGACAATTTTGTGTATCATAAATGGGTTTGAACAACCCTAAAGATCCACAACTGTTAGATTAAAAATGTACTAGTGTCACCCTCAAAGAGAGAACTAGACAAGAATTGAGCAATCAACAATTGGAGAAGAGCCTGATCCAACTGAAGAACCTTATTTTTGAGTTTTGATTTCTAAAACTTTGAAGACTCATTAGACTTGGAATGCAACTCGCCAGATTGCTGAGGTTCTCGCACCCGAGTCATAATAGTTGTTAAGAACTTCACATATGAGATTGATTTGGATCCTCTCCTGCCAGCTGAACCCTCCAACCCCATCTCACATGTCCATAGGGTGTGGATTGGACCGTGTCAATTTGAAGTTCTTGTTGTACAATTTGAATTATTAGGCACCTCAATTATTGGTTATTACTGCCATGTCACATTCATTCTTCAGGAAAGAAAAAAAAAAAAAACTAGTCTTGACTTGAGCCATTACTCTTCCAGTCAAATTCCCCGTTCCTTATCTTCTAAAATTTGAGGTCAGTTGAGCTGAAATTTGGAGGGGATATCCCTCTCTTGCTATATCTCATACCTACCAGTCTTGATCGTTAAACAAGCTTACTGAATTGGAGATCTGCAGAGTCTACAAAACCTGCAACTTGAAAATAACCGACGGATCGGAACTTCAAGGTATGGATTCTAGCTCCTACGTGCCCTTTATTTCATTTTGTTGCTGGATGGGGCTTAGAAGCCAACATTATTTTGTTCCATTAACTCAGTTTAGGTAAGTTAGGATGATTCTCTTTGAACATAACAAGATTGCAATGCATAAAATCAAAGAGCCCAGGTGTTTCAACAGTTGAGGATTCATGGAGGCAAAAATGGCTACTTCACTTCTTCACCTTCAAATCAGTAATTACAAATGGTTGATTGGGTAATAAGATTCTGATCCCCGCCAACACATGTTAATTTCCATTGGTAGTCCTCTTCTATAAAATCTATGAGAAAGGGGATCAAGACAAGAGGGGAGGGGGTTAATATATATATTTCTTGTTAAGCAAGGTTTTTTTTTTTTTTTAGTAAAGAAAAAAGGGTGCTCCATGGTAGTGATCATAGCTCCCAGGACAAGCCCCCGTACGGTAAGCAATGCTTTCGCAAGACCAATGGACAATAGTGGGCATGCCAAGACTTGAACCCACAACCAGCTGACTTGAACGGTGATGGATTGAGGGCATTTTCACCACTAAGCTACCAACCCCATTGGTGTTAAGCAAGGTTTTAAAACTTGGAATTGATTAATGGAATTGGTCATTCCAATCTAAATATTTTGTTTGAAAATTTAAAACGCTTCCATGGAAATGCGATCACCCTTTTCCATAGAAGGAGGAGGAAGTGTTTTCTATGAGAGGACGTGGCCCCTACATTAAGGGTGTTAATCGGTTCGGTTTCGGTTTAAACAGTGCCGATCTGTTCGGTTCACATTTATTTGACTAAAACCATAACCGCACCATTCACTAAACGGTTCCACTTTCTAAAACCGTGACCGTTTAGTAAACGGTTTCGATTTCCACGGTTTCTAAACGGTGTCGGTGTCACAGTTTTAAATGGTTTTGGTTTCGGTTTATTCCATACGGTTTGTAAAACGGTTCACAATCGGTTTGTTATAACTTGCAACCATCTCTAAACTGAAGATCATAAGCTAATCAAAAAATAATTGGCAACCACAAATAAGAGATTCTATATTAACAATGGTATGTCTTAATTTGATAATCTAGTGTTATTTCTTTGCATGACCATTCTCAAACATTTAGAACTAATATCATACAACATCCAAATCCAGCCTTCTACTGCATAAAATATTAAAATGACAGGTGGTTCAGCCAAAACACCCCATCTATGATAACATAATAACATAGTAACTGTTAAGTTTGTCTTGAATTCTTGACCCATTTTAAAGATTAACCTGATCCGACATATTTTGGTGGCGATCCGAATGGAGAATTTTCTGAGATCTGTGATGGAAGTAGAGGGGTTGGGCCGATAGGTTCGACCAGATCGACCGCGACCCGATGGGTTGACCTACGATTTGGAGTATATATAATGTACTGTTGCTTGTTGAGAAAGTCATTGTATTCCAGGGTTTTCACGCAACTAGGGTTTCAGGGCGAGTTTTTCCTCACCGCTGCTAGGGTGTAATTTCTCTTCTGCATAGTGAATCATCTTCTTCTTTGCCCGAGGACGTAGCACACCACCCTGGTGTGGGAACCTCGTTAAATCTCTGTCGTACGGATCTATTGTCTCTTTATTATTCGTGTTTCTTGGTGTTTGATCTAACAAACTAGTATCAGAGCTCTGGGTTACTTCGATCCATGGCTTCAACGAAATACGATATTGATAGGTTTGATGGCAACATCAGTTTTAGTTTATGACAGGTTCGAATGATGGTTGTTCTCACACAGCAGGGTTTGAAGAAAACCCTATTTGGGAAGGCGAAGAAATCTGCAACTATGTCCGATGATGATTGGAACAATTTGGATGATAAAACCCTTTCAGCTATTCAGTTGTGTCTTTCGAATGATGTTCTACAGGAAGTTCTCTCAGAGAAAACGGCTGCAAAGTTATGGGTGAAGTTAGAGAACCTCTACCTCACCAAATCCCTCACTAATAGGTTGAGATTGAAGCAACAACTGTATACCCTTCATATGGGTGAAGGTATTTCTATTAAATCCCACAAATCTGAGTTCAATTCTATTGTTACTGATTTAAAAAGGATAGATGTTAAAATAGACGATGAAGATTTGGCCCTATTATTGTTATGTTCTCTGCCTCCATCTTATAAGCATTTTAGGGATACCATGATTTATGGTAGAGAGACAATCTCTATTGAGGATGTCAAAACGAATCTGTAAAGCAAGTAGAAGATTGATGATGAGTTGACATCTACCAATAAATCTGATGATGTTGGTTTGGTAGCTAGAGGGAGAACGAATGAAAGGGGTTCAGATGGTGACAAAAAGAAGGCTAGATCAAAATCTAAGCACAAGAATTTAACCTACAATTACTGTAAGAAAAAGAGGCATATTAAATCTGAATGCTATAAGCTTTTAAATAGGCAAAAGGCAAGTGGTGGTGCTCAAAATCAACAGAAAAGAGATGACTCTACAGAAGCTAGTATTGCTGAAGATGAGAGTGAGTCTGATATGCTTTTGGTGACTGATGATAAAGTTAGATCACAGGATGAATGGATTCTTGACTCTGGTTGTTCCTACCATATGTGTCCCAATCGTGAATGGTTCTCCACATACGAATCAGTTCAAGGTGAAGTTGTGTTGATGAGAAATAATACTTCTTGTAAGACTATTGGAATGGGAACGATCAATATCAAGATGTATGATGGCATTGTCAGAACCTTATCTAATGTCAGGCATCTCCCTGATTTAAAGAAGAATATCATCAGTTTAGGCACTCTTGATTCAAATGGGTGCAAGTATATAGCTGAAGGTGGAGTTATGAAGATCAGCAAGGGTGTTCTCTTATTGATGAAAGGAATCAAGGTTGGCAGTTTGTATGTGTTGCAGGGTACTACAGTCACTGGGTCTGTTGTACCAGCTTCATCATCTATATCTGAATCAGATGTCACAAATTTATGGCACATGAGGTTAGGCCATATGAGTGAAAGAGGGATGGCATCATTAAGTAAAAGGGGCTTGTTGTGTGGTCAGAGTACATGAGCAATGGAGTTCTATGAGCATTGTGTGTTTAGGAAGCAGAAAAGAGTTAGTTTCAGTACTGCTATTCACAGGACCAAGGGAACTTTGGACTACATTCATTCAGACCTATTGGGGCCCTCCAGGGTTGCTTCAAAGGGGGCTGGTGCAAGATGCTTGCTTACTTTCATTGATGATTTCTCTAGGAAGGTTTGGGTCTATTTCTTGAAGCACAAAAATGAAGTATTTGTCACTTTCAAACAGTAGAAGAATTTGCTTGAGAAGCAGACTGGGAAACAAATTAAAAGGTTGAGAACCGATAATGGCTTAGAGTTTTGTGAAGGTGACTTTAATGAGTTCTGCAAAAAAGAAGGTATTGCAAGACATCATACAGTTGTTAAAACACCCCAGCAGAATGGAGTGGCGGAGCGTATGAATAGAACCTTGTTAGAAAAGGCAAGGTGTATGTTATCAAATGCAAGATTGGGCAAGGAGTTCTGGGCAGAAGCAGTTAACACAGCAACCTTGTTAGTGAATCGATCTCCTTGCACAGCTATTGAGTGCAAGACTCTAGAAGAAGTTTGGTCAGGTAAACCTGCAGACTACTCAAATTTAAAAGTATTTGGATGTCCTGCTTATGCACATATAAATGAAGGGAAGTTGGAACCTAGGGCTAAGAAATGCATTTTTCTTGGGTATGGATCTGGAGTGAAAGGATACAGGTTGTGGTGTTCTGATCCAAAGTCTCCAAAATTTCTTATTAGCAGAGATGTTACTTTTGATGAATCTGCTATGTTGCATCCTAGGAAAGAAGCTCCTATTCATTGTGATGAAGGTCAAGAAAAATCCAGAGAGAAGGTGGAGTTTGAAATTGGTGGTTCATCTTCAAACAAAGCACAATCTACTTTAGTCCAGCTACCTACTTTCACTGAAGGAGATGATGCTCAAGAGAATCAAGAAGAAGAGTGGTACAACATTGCCAAGGATAGACCAAGGAGGAATATTAGACAACCACAAACGTATGGGCATGCTGAATTTGTTGCTTATGCATTGTCTGTTGAAGATACAATTGAAAATAGTGAGCCTGCAACATTTTCTGAAGCTGTTGCTTCAATTGATTCTACAAAATGGTTGATTGCTATGAATGAGGAGATGGAATCTCTTCATAAAAATCAGACTTGGGAGCTTGTGAAGCCGAGAACAGGGAAGAAAATTATTGGTTGCAAATGGGTCTTCAAGAAGAAGGAATCTGCCTCAGGTGTTGAAGATGCTAGGTACAAGGCATGTTTGGTTGCAAAGGGCTACAGTCAGGTACAAAGAATTGATTTTAATGATGTTTTCTCACCTGTTGTTAAGCATAGTTCTATTTGTGTCCTACTTGCTTTAGTTGCTATGTATGATTTGGAGTTTGAGGAACTTGATGTGAAAACAACATTCTTGCATGGTGAACTAGAAGAACAGATTTATATGTATCAACCTGAAGGGTTTGTTATTGAAGGTAAGGAAGACCATGTATGCTTGTTGAAAAAGTCCCTATATGGTTTGAAACAGTCTCCTAGACAGTGGTATAAAAGGTTTGATTCAATTATGGCTAGTTTTGGATACTCTAGGTGTCAATTGACTGTTGTGTTTATTTCAGAAAGCTCTCTGATGGATCATTCATATATTTGTTGCTTTATGTTGATGATATGTTGATTGCAGCAAAAGATAGGAATGAGGTCAATAGGTTGAAGGAACAATTAAGTCCTGAATTTGAGATGAAAGATTTGGGGGCGGCAAGGAAGATCCTTGGTATGGAGATCAAGAGGGATAGAAAAGCAGGGAAGCTGTGGCTATCTCAACAAAAGTACACTGAGAAGGTATTGAATCGTTTTGGCATGAAAGATGCTAAATGTAATACCCTACTTCTTAAACCCGGTCTGATTATATGATTGACCCGGTTTAACCATGCAGGACCCGAACCGGAGGGAGTTAGAGCGGGTTCCTTATGGGCTATGATGGCAAGGGTGACCTTAAACACCGACTGGCCTGACAAGTCCGAGCCAGTGCCAGAAGAGACGGGAATACCCAAGCCGTGTACATGCACTTATCATAAGGCCATGTACGGATAAAGCAGGTATATAGCCGTATATTAAGGTGCATACGTATATTACATCGTATGCCAAAGTGAGATTCGCGTCGAGGGTCGAATTCTGTCAAAATCCCAAGTTTTGGTCCTCAGGTGGGCGGACAGGTGGGCACATCCACCCACCTGAGTGACCCACCCATGTGAACTACTTAGTTATTTAAGAAGTATATAGCATTTATGTTTTTCTTTTCTTTTCTCATTTATGACACTCGTACGTTGGTGAGAAGAGTAAAGAGGAGAGAGAAAAGAAAAGGGAAGAAGAAGAGAAGAGAAGGAAGAGGAAAAAGAGATGGATTTCAGCGGCGCCGATGCTTGATCTTCCCATTCCGACGCCGAAAGAGTGATCTCCAACACAAGATCTACGTTTGGAGGTGAGCAAAGGTTGGGTTCCTTGAACTTTCACCATAACCAAGTAAAACCCTTGATTTGGGGTAGGGTTTCTTGGGATCTTGTAAATCCCCCTTGAAACGATGAATCTAAGGTTTAATAGATGGTTTATGTGTTGATCTTGAAGGATTTGAATAAGTATTTACAAGGTTGGAGAAGCATTGTGGATTTGAAGTGATTTTGGGGTTTTGAAGGTGTTCTTGAGCAAAGAAGGTAAGATGGCTTCCCATTTCTTAAATCTAACCTATATCTAGGTTAGAACCATCTTATGAGACCTTGAATGAGTGAAGAATGGGTTTGAAAAAGCCCCATTTGAATCCTCAAAGGTTGGGGGAAGTTGGGAAGAAACAGCAGGTTTTCCGCCAAGACCGGTGGGCCAGCTGGCCCGCCTGTGGGCACCCGCCTGAGAGGACAGGGCCCTCGGGCACAACCGGCGGGCTAGACCGGTGGGCCAACCGGCAGGCAGGGTTGCCCGTCGATCTTAGCAGACCCTCTGGCCCAACTGTCGGGCCAGACCGGAGGGCCAACCGGTGGGCCAACCTACCCGCCGGTCCAGACCGGTGGGTCAGACAGGTGGGCTGTCTGACCCACCCGAGAGACTCCGAATGTGATTTCTACGTCCGATTGGACCCAAATCGGACGTGTGACCTTCTTTAAGGATTCTAAACATGATCTTGTCATTGGATCGTGTTAATCTTGATTCTGAAGTGATGGAATACTGTATCAGATGATCCTGGCAGGTTTGGGTTAACCGGTGTTAACCCGGTCACTGGCCTGGTTATGTGTGAACGGGGTGTGACAACGGTGGTATCAGAGCGTGATGCTCTGCTCCACTCACAGCATACCATTAGAATCTCGTAGAATCTATAATAGGAAAATGAGATTGGGTTAATGTAAAAGCTTTAAAGAGTTAAAAACCAAAGGAAGAAAGTGTTAAAGATGGTTGCATTTATATATTGCATTCATGGCATGCGTGAGAGTAGATAAAAGGTAAATTAATTGGTGTTATAACCTATCGAGTACTAGTTTGATGAAATTTCGGCAGCATAACGACGTAAAATGAAATTCCCAAAAAATTTCACACAAACACCTGATAAACAACAGATATATATAATATCAATAAACCAAAAGTACAAAGATACCACAACTAAACTACACAAGTCATCACACATACGAATTCACCACAAACCACTATCAAAATACATTATCCCACAAATAAGTCCACTTACAGTGCAAGTACAAGGAATAAGAAAAGAAAGAAAATATACAACAAGATCCAATAACATGAAAGGGATAAGAAGCTGGTGTGGACGAGCTAAGTCCTCACTGGTCCTCGTCGTCGTCGTCAATGATTACTACGTTCATCGGAGGTCTAGAGTTGACGTTGAGGCGATGGTCGTAGTAGTCAAATCTTGAGTTCACGAGTCGTACCCCCCTTCGAAGTCAGCCAAAATCTGCTGAAATGGCATGGACCATTGTGTTTAAGTCCTGGCCCAGTTGGAGAAAAGAGTTCTCCAAAGTAGCCTGCCTCTCCAGGATGCATTCCTCCCTGGAAGCACTCTCGTCCAGCCTCCTTAGCAGCTGATCTTGGCCATCCTTCAAAGCCCTCATGGAGGACATCATGCCCTCAAAATCATATGCACCCCCCTCAGGTGGTGGGGCTCTATGCTGTGAGGCTGCAGCTCTGGAGAAGCCAGGATCGGTACCTCTCGACTCCTGAGGCACCTCCTCAGGGACGTCCTCATCCCCCAAGTCATCCTCCTCAGCCTGAGGAACATAGTCCTCATCCTCCTCACTGGACTCCTCCTCCATGAGAACATCCTCCATAGGGGCAACCCTCCTATCCCTACCTCTCTGAGCTCCTGCTCTCGGAGGTGTATCCATAAGGGTGTGGAGACCCATCCTCAAGAGGTTACCCCTGTCGAACTTGTTTGCCGGAGTCTTCCCCTCCTCCCCATTCAGGTCCACTCTGAAGAACTCGAAGATCCTAGTGAGGATCCTGCCATATGGAAATCCTCCATCCTAGAGGTGGGAAGTATGGTGCTCCATCGTCTTAAGGATGATGTACGGTAAGCACAAGTGCTCGGTACCTCCCTCTATGGCCGTGTAGATGCAGTAAGCTATGAAGGCCGCCATGAAGCCCACCTGGTTCTGATGACCTCCCCTGGGGAGCAAGTTGAACTGGACCAGTCGGGCAAATACTCGAACCTCCGGGTAGAAGGATGTCTCGGACTCCGGATGGGCACTGCTGCCACAGATGGTCTCGTAAATGTAGTCCGGCGTCTCCAAACTTATGAATGGGCCCAGGGGCTTACTCCTTGGGGGGCTGTAGTAACGGTGCCCGGCTGCAGAGATGCCCAGAATGCTGGCCAAGGTGTCCACGGTCAGCTGGATGTCCACCCCCTTCATCATACTGATGATCGCGTACTCTCCGCACCGGTAGGAAACCTCCAAGTTGCAGTAGAACCTACGAACTAGCTACTCGTAGCACGGACGGTCTACGTGGAGGATAGACTCCCAGCCCAGTGCTGTGAACCTCTCCTAAAGCCGAGCCTTGTGGAAGTCGTCGACTACCACAGTCTTTTCCATCATTACCGACCTCTTCAGGAAAGCCGGCCAGTTGGCTGCTGCCTTTGAGTTGTGGAAGAGCTCCTCATCGTAGTCAGAGGGATCAAACCGGGCAGGTCTGGGTCTCCCTGTGCGGGGGGCTAGAGAGCTAGTTCCCGCACTCTTCCGCTTAGAAGCGGTGGTCTTACGTCGAGTGCCACAGTCTTTTCCATCATTACCGACCTCTTCAGGAAAGCCGGCCAGTTGGCTGCTGCCTCTAAGCTGTGGAAGAGCTCCTCATCGTAGTCAGAGGGATCAAACTGGGCAGGTCTGGGTCTCCCTGTGCGGGGGGCTAGAGAGCTAGGTCCCGCACTCTTCCGCTTAGAAGTGGTGGTCTTACGTCGAGTGCCAGAGGATGTGGGATCATTGCCTTTGCGAGATGACATCCTGGCAAGAAAAGAGAAAAGCAAGATGAGTAAAGACAAAAAGGGGGAATAACAAAACGAATAGAAAGATGGGTGAGCAATAAGAGGAAGCCCCAAAAAAAAAAAAAAACTCAGATTTCTAGCAAAACAGAAAATGCAATAAGCGAGGAAGGATAGGGAGTCCATGGACGAGGTGCTCGGTAAATGACAAGACAGGATCATGGGAAAAACAGCAATGTGATAGAAAGGGGCATATGTAACATGGCAAGTAAAGAAAGATAAAGAGGATTCAAATTTTCAATGCGCAAGTTCATTCACAATAGAGTAAAGCTCGAAGCTACAGGTCTAAGACGGAAATGCCGTTGTAGTGAGATCATGAGCATACAAAAACATACGCTAATATGCTATTGAGGTCCACAAATACCAAGGATGTAAAGGAAAGCAAAGAGAACCCAACACAAGAGATGGATTTTCATGGGAAGACATGGGGATTTCAAGCATAAGGGACCTTCCATGATTTCTACAGCATGTTAAGTACAAATCAAGCATAATGCATTGCAATTGAATCATTAATTGGGGAAAAAGAGCAAGAAATGAAGAAAACCCCAAATTTGAGAAAACTAGGGCACGATTGGGGTTTTCCTCAAAATGGAGAAGTGAATCCTATAAACTAGAGATAAATCACATAGAGAGCATCACATTCATATGAAATTACTATCCTATGGAAAGAAACATGGAAAGGAAGGGAGATTTAAGATAACTCATGAGTTCTACCCCAAATGTCAAGTTTTGAGAAGAAAATGAGGAAGGAACTTACTTGGAAGTGGAGGAGATGAATCTTCACAAAAGCGTCGGATCGCTGAGTGGGATCACGAGTGGAAGCGTCGAAATGCTCTCCAAAATCGCTTGGGAGAGATAGAGAGAGAGAGGAGAATGGAAGGAAATAGGACTAAACAGGGTTTCATGCCCTGTTCACAATTTATCACTTGGGTAGGACCGGCGGGCCGACCGACGGGCCACCCTGCCCGCCGGTGTCACCCGCCTGTTGAGGATTGGGACCGACGGGCCAGTTGGCCGGTGTAGCCCACCGGTTGAGGAAAACTTGGAAAAATGGGAAATTTTGGTTTTTGTGTTATTTATTTATTTAATATTATTAATATAATTATTGGGATTATTGCTATTACTCTTGAAATTGCGTGTTATGGGAAAGTGGGACCATTGTCATGCTTGTTGGAGTACTAACCCTGTATTTTTGGAATCAAGTGGCGGTTAGTTGCAGACTATCATACACTACAATACCCTACGTGTTGGCATATAATTATATGCCGATATAAATTCTATGGTGTTTAACCAATGTGATGTATGATATGTTCCAGGTACAGGGATACGATGGTACGTACTAGATCCGGTAACAATGCCCGAGGTACCTCGCGTGGTCCTCGTCCGGTCGGTCGACCACCGAATCCCAGGAGGTCCCGCTCTGTGGGGCAAACCTCACCTCCACCACCTCTAGAGACCCTTGGTCAGGGTGGGGCACATGGGGACCCACCTACGACTATACTTCCGGACCCTCCACCGGTTATTACTCCGGGAGATGTTGCTACCATAATTCGCAGTCACAATAGGCTTTTCAGCAACAAATGCTTGAGCAACAATTGGACCTTTCTCAATCAGGTCAACCTCCCCGGATACTTACTCCACAGGACCCGCCTGTAGGGTCTGGTACGGGACCACAAGTGGGGGGTACACCTCCAATTCCACCATTTAGTATTCTTCAGTATGGGTTGCCCCCTCCATACTCTTACTATCCGGCTTATGCTCCTAACTTCCCGCCGACGCATAATACATCAAAGGTAGTGGAGTCATTCAAGAGGAACTTGCCACCTGTATTCTCTAAGGTGGGGAGTGATCCTCTGGAGCCGGACCAATGGATCCAGGAGCTAGAGAAAATATTTGAGGTGATTGAGTGCACAGATGCACAGAAACTCATTTGTGCGGGGTTGCAACTCAAGAAGGAGGCCAACTCTTGGTGGCAAGCCTCCAAGCCCATTTTATTGGCTACCCATCTAGAACCCACCTGGGAATAGTTCAAGGAGTTGTTCTTAGACAATCATTACCCACGCAGTTTCAAAGACCGCAAGGAGATTGAGTTTATGGCTTTAACTCAAGGAAGTAAGACTATCCTTGAGTACCAACAGCAATTTGAGAGCTTGTTCCATTTTGCCCCAAGGCATATGAGGACAGTTGAGGAGAAGGCTGCGAGATTTCTAAAGGGCCTAAAAGCATCCATTGGGTCTGTACTTGAGGTCTTGGATTTGACTGACTATGGCCAGATTGTGCAGAAGGCCAAGACCATGGAGGATAAGCAGAAGGGAGAACAATCCCTCACTCCTGGACTGTGGAAGAGAACCAACCCATTTCCAGATATGGGAAACTCCTCTAAGATATACCGTGGGTCGTACAGCTTTGGGCCTACGTATAGACAGCCCTATAGGCCATCTGGCTACCCTCCTAGACCAACTGGTGGTTCGGGCTCCAGATCTTTTCGCCCGAACACTAGTGCGGTGCCTATAGTTCTAAGGCCGCCCCGACCTCCATCTTCAACGGGTCAAGTGCAGAGGGGCCCCGCCCCAGTTCCGACATCTCAGATCCGTTGCTTTAACTGCCATTCATATGGGCACTATACAAAAGACTGTCGGGTCAGACTAGCCTTGCCCTCCAGTCAACCCTCGGCGTACCGACCTCCCTTAACTCAGGGAAGTCAACCGCAGGGAAGGATGTATGCTCTATCAGCTGAGGAAGTTGAAGCCAGTACAGAAGTAGTAGCAGGTACATTTTAAATTAAGATGTTCCTTATGTTAAAATTTTGATGATCTGCTGAAATCAAAGTAGCCTTGGCCTTTGCCCTCCTCTTTTCACATTACATAGAATTTTGTCAATCTTTTCTTCGATAGCCATTTTTTTTTGTTAGAATTTGATTGTTTATGAGATAACGTAAGGGAGAGACACACTTTTTTATGTGTAATTAAAAAGTTTATGAAAGGGATGTGTGCATCATGACATTGCTCCATATGTTTGGCTCATCCTTTCCATGTTTTAGTGTTACTTGCACCTTTTCATGTGTTAGAAACGTTTTGAGTCCCACATATTGGTAAACATTCCTCCATATGTTGGTGCATAACCAACACCCAATGATTGTTAGTATGCCTACTGGTAAAGTTACACAGTTTAAGGAGGTGTATGGGCCGTGCCCAGTGGAAATTAGTGGGAAGAAATTTGATGCACAACTCATTAAGTTCAATATGCAGAATTTCGATGTTATACTGGGCATGGATTGGTTGTCGAATCATCGAGCTAATGTGATGTGTGCTAAAAAGCTGATTAGGGTGACAGATGACGAAGGGAAAGAATTGGTATACCGAGCAGATAAAATGAAACGGGTGAGAAAGGTCCTCGTCTCCGCCCTCCAAACGGTAAAATCGTTGGAGAGTGGATGTCAGGGCTATTTAGCATCGGTACTTGATGTTGATGCAAGGATTACACCTCTAGAAGAGGTAAAGGTGGTTAAAGAGTTTTCCGACGTCTTCCCAGATGATCTGATGCATTTACCACCTGATAGAGAGTTGGAGTTTGCCATAGATTTGACTCTTGGAGCAGCTCCAGTATCTAAGGCTCTGTACAGGATGGCACCAGCTGAATTGAAGGAGTTGCAGATGCAGTTGCAGAAATTATTGAAAAAGGGGTTTATTCGCCCAAGTGTTTCACC
>NC_056559.1:16107535-16131971 GCF_013358625.1 Macadamia integrifolia | reverse complement strand
CTCTCGTGCTTAGCAGTTAGCCCACCACTTGTGCAGGAGGCGACACAAATGGATGAAGCTCTTTTATATGAAGGAGCAACCTTAGAATTGGAACGTCAATCGAAAAACATTAAATGGTTGACTGTATCCTTGACGGCTCTACGGGTGCATCCGGCTATTAGGCAAGAGGTAATAATGAAACAACCTTTGGATCCTGAATTGCAGCGGATCAGAGTTAAGGTTCAAGATCAAACAATGAACGACCCAGATTTTGTTTTAGCCAGTGATGGGGCATTGATGTTTCGAGGCAGATTGTGTGTACCCTATGATTTGGATATACAAGACAAGATAGTGTGAGAAGCACATAGCTCCGAGTACTCACTCCACCCAGGAAGCACAAAGATGTACAAAGACCTCAAACAAAATTACTGGTGGCCAAGCATGAAAGTCACAATAGCCCTGTATGTGGCGACTTGTCTTACATGTCAAAAAGTAAAAGCTGCAAGGCATCGACCTTATGGTACCCTTCAACCACTCCAAGTACCAGAATGGAAGTGGGAAAGGATTACAATGGACTTCGTCACCGGACTACCATGTACACCTAAGGGGATGGACGCGATATGGGTGATTATGGATCGGCTTACTAAGACCGCTCATTTCGTTCCCATCAAGACCAAGTTCTCTATGGCCAAATTAGCATAACTGTACATGGATAACATAGTGCGCTTACATGGAGTGCCAGTGAGCATTGTATCAGATAGGGACCAAGGTTCACTTCCAGATTCTGGAAAAGCTTCCAACGTACCTTAGGATCACAAGTGAATTTGAGTACTGCTTTCCATCCACAGACCGATGGTCAGTCAGAGCGAACCATACAGATATTAGAAGACATGCTCAGGGCATGTGCAATGGAGATGTGTAGTAGTTGGGAAGAGTATATACCTCTTATGGAGTTTGCCTATAACAACAGTTACCAAGCTACAATTGGGATAGCTCTGTATGAGGCGTTATATGGCAGGAAGTGCAGAACTCCCTTATATTGGGATGAGGTAGGTGAACGTCGAATGTTAGGACCTGAGATGATATAGATGACTTGTGACAAAGTCGACGTTATCCGAGAACGGATTAAAGCAGCTCAGTCTCGTCAAAAGAGCTATGCAGACACTCGCAGAAAAGACATTGAATTTCAGCCAGGAGAAAAAGTATTTCTCAAGATCTCTCCTATTAAAGGGTTGCAAAGGTTTCACAGAAAGGGGAAGTTGAGCCCAAGATACATTGGGCCATTTGAGATCTTAGCCCGGGTTGGCTCAGTAGCCTACATGCTTGCTCTGCCACATTCACTCAGGGATGTTCATAACGTATTTCATGTATCCATGTTGAAGAGATACGTGCATGATCCATCTCATGTACTACTCGTGGGACCAGAGTACCTAGAAGCTGATATGACCTATACAAAGCAGCCAGCTGAAATTCTGGACCAGAAGGTGAAAATCCTTCGCAACCGCTCCATTTCCTATGTAAAGGTGCGATGGGCTAATCATTCACTTGAAGAAGCATCGTGGGAGAAAGAGGATGAAATCCAAGCCAAGTACCCTCATCTTTTTTATCAACCAGGTACGTAATTTCGAGGACGAAAATTTTCAGAAGGGGGGGTAAATGTAATACCCTACTTCTTAAACCCGGTCTGATTACACGGTTGACCCGGTTTAACCATGCAGGACCCGAACCGGAGGGATTTAGAGCAGGTTCCTTATGGGCTATGATGGCAAGGGTGACCTTAAACACCAGCTGGCCCAACAAGTCCGAGCCAGTGCCAGAAGAGACGGGAATACCCAAGCCGTATACATGCACCTATCATAAGGCCATGTACGGATAAAACAGGTATGTAGCCGTATATTAAGGTGCATACGTATATCACATCGTATGCCAAGAGTGAGATTAGCGCCGAGGGCCGAATTCTATCAAAATCCTAAGTTTTGGCCCTCAGATGGGCGGACAGGTGGGCGCATCCACCCACCTGAGTGGCCCACCCATGTGAACTACTTAGTTATTTAAGAAGTATATAAAACATTTATGTTTTTCTTTTCTTTTCTCATTTATGACACTCGTACGTTGGTGAGAAGAGTAAAGAGGAGAGAGAAAAGAAAAGGGAAGAAGAAGAGAAGAGAAGGAAGAGGAAAAAGAGATGGACTTCAACGGCGTCGAGGCTTGATCTTCCCATTCCAACGCCGGAAGAGTGATCTCCAACACAAGAGCTATGTTTGGAGGTGAGCAAAGGTTGGGTTCCTTGAACTTTCACCATAACCAAGTAAAACCCTTGATTTGGGGTAGGGTTTCTTGGGATCTTGTAAATCCCCCTTGAAACGATGAATCTAAGGTTTAATAGATGGTTTATGTGTTGATCTTGAAGGATTTGAAGAAGTATTTACAAGGTTGGAGAAGCATTGTAGATTTGAAGTGATTTTGGGGTTTTGAAGGTGTTCTTGAGCAAAGAAGGTAAGATGGCTTCCCATTCCTTAAATCTAACCTATATCTAGGTTAGAACCATCTTATGAGACATTGAATGAGTGAAGAATGGGTTTGGAAAAGCCCCATTTGAATCCCCAAAGATTGGGGGAAGTTGGGAAGAAACAGTAGGTTTCCTGCCAAGTCTGGTGGGCCAGACCGGTGGGCCATCCGGCCCTCCTGTGGGCACCCGCCTGAGAGGGCAGGGCCCTCAGGCACAACCGGCGGGCAGGGTTGCCCGTCGATCTTAGCAGACCCTCTGGCCCAACCGGCGGGCCAGACCGATGAGCCAACCGGTGGGCCAACCTACCCGTAGGTCCAGACCGGTGGGTCAGACAGGTGGGTTGTCTGACCCACCCGAGAGGCTCCGAATATGATTTCTACGTTCGCTTGGACCCAAATCGGACGTGTGACCTTCTTTTAGGATTTTAAACATGATCTTGTCATTGGATCGTGTTAATCTTGATTCCGAAGTGGTGGAATACTGTATCAAATGATCCTGGCAGGTTTGTGTTAACCGGTGTTAACCCGATCACTGGCCCGGTTCTGTGTGAACGGGGTGTGACACTAAACCTGTAACTACTCCTCTTGCATCTCATTTTAGACTTTCAACTGCTCTATCACCTAAGATAGATGAAGAGGTGGAGTACATGTCACGTGTTCCATACTCTAGTGCAGTTTACTCCATTATGTATGCTATGGTTTGCACTCGTCCTGACATTTCACAAGCTATCAGTGTAGTGAGCAGATATTTGTCATGTCCAGGCAAAACTCATTGGGAAGCAGTGAAGTGGATACTTAGGTACTTGAAAGGGACCTCTGGTGTTTGTTTGGAGTTTGGGAGGAATGGTGATAGTTTATCTGGTTACGTTGATTCAGATTATGCAAGTGATCTTGACAAGAGGAGGTCACTCATAGGCTATGTATTTACTCTTGGAGGAAGTACGGTTAGTTGGAAAGCTACTTTACAGGCTACAGTTGCATTATCTACTATTGAAGCAGAGTATATGGCAGTGACTGAGGCAATTAAAGAAGCTATTTAGCTTAGAGGTTTGTTGGGAGAACTCAACATAGATCATGGGGTGTGACTGTTGTCCATTGTGATAGTCAGAGTGCCATTCACTTGACTAAAGATCCAATGTATCATGAGAGGACAAAGCACATTGATGTTCGGTATCATTTCATAAAAGAGATAATTGCTCAAGGTAATATTCAAGTGTTGAAGATTGGTACTGAAGACAATCCAGCTGATATGTTGACTAAGCCTTTATGTGTTGATAAGTTCGAGCATTGCTTGAACTTACTTGGTGTTTGTTATATTTGAGTTTAGCCCTTTGGAGGGCTATTAGAGAAGATGAAGATATTAGCTATTTGTTTATCTGTTAGAGGAGAATTCAAGCCAAGGTGGAGATTTGTTAAGTTTGTCTTGAATTCTTGACCTGTTTTAAAGATTGACCCGATCCGACATATTTTGGTGGCAACCCGAATGGGGAATTTTCTGAGATCTGTGATGGAAGCAGAGGGGTTGGGTCAACTGGATCGACCGTGACCCGATGGGTCGACCCGCGATTTGGAGTATATATAATGTACTGTTACTTGTTGAGAAAGTAATTGTATTCTAGGATTTTCACGCAGCTAGGGTTTCAGGGCGAGTTTTTCCTCGCCGCTACTAGGATGTAATTTATCTTCTGCATAGTGAATCATCTTCTTCTTCGTCCGAGGACGTAGCACACTACCCTGGTGTGTGAACCTCGTTAAATCTCTGTCGTACGGATCTATTGTCTCTTTATTATTCGTGTTTCTTGGTGTTTGATCTAACAGTAACATATATGGATTACAAGTTCATGATCTAAAGCCTAAACTTGAACTGAATTGTAATAAATCATACCAAAGCATGATGAATACTTAATTTAATTGTTAATTGTTATACTGATTACTGCCCCTTCTTTATTTAATTGTTATACGGATTAATCAAATTAGTTTAAACGGTTCAATTTAAACGGTTTCAATTCGGTTTGAAACCAACAGGTTTTGCGGTTAAAACTGACCCGACCCGTTTAGCTAATCAGCCTGAAACTTGAAACCATAACCGCACCATTTACTAAACGGTTTTGCGGTTTCGGTGTAAATGGATCGGTTCGGTTTTGATAAACGGTTTCAGTTACAAATTCACATCCTTACCCTACATGTGTAAAGGCCAATAAGAATCCACAAGAAAACATTAACCAAGGGTATCATTTTACGTTTCAAAAGGGGCGAAGCGATCATTTCCACCCCATGTGTCTAAACACAAGAGCCTCGCTCCCCAGAAACTATTTCCCTAGGAATAGGTTGAAGCACCAACCAATTCCTCTTGATTTGTCTTTCTAAAAAGGGAAAAATAATCTCTCTTCATTAGAATCCGGAATCCAATTGTGTGCACTTTATGTTTAGGATCTTTTTTTTTAAATAATTGAGTATAGTGAATCTTTCTAGCTAGCAATTGTTCATGGATTTAATATCTTTCTAGTAGTTTAACAGGTTTCTTCCTTCTACTTTTTCGAAAGTGGATCAAGTCCTCGTAGGAGAATCATCCACATAGATGGAATCCACCCCAAAAAAAACACTTTGATGAATTCCATCTATATAGATCAGACCGTACGAGAGCTGATCCACACTCTACTTTTTCTCGTTTTGAATCATTTAATTAACTGGTACTGATATCTCTTCTTGTTGAAATACAATACAATGGCTCAAGGTATTGGTAGTAGCTAGTGACTCTGAAATATAATGGCCCATGGTATTGATATCCAAGAAGATATTATTGTTTGTGGAGCTTCTTCTAGTGCTGCCAAAAAGGAAGAAGAAAGTCCTGCTCAAGTTGATCACGTGGTGGAATTAATAGAACAAAAACTAGACAAGGTGCCTTCCTCGCCAGCAGATTGTAGTATATACCGAGTACCTAAGACCTTGGTGGATGAAAAGCCAGAAGCCTACATACCTCACATGGTCTCCATTGGCCCTTTCCACCATGGTCAACAACACTTACAACCCACGGAAGCACGTAAGATGCACTACTTCAAAATGTTTTTAAGCCGACAAGAACCTCAAGCAGCAGCCTTATCTGATTACGTTAAAGCCGTGAGAGATTTGGAAAAAAGAGCCTATCAATGTTATCCAGATATGAAAGTTGATGAAAGAGACAACTTTGTGATGATGATGGTGGTGGATGGTTGTTTCATACTTGAACTCTTATATTCATACTCATTCTTTGAAGCTACGTCTAATTACAAGTGGGGTTATCTGGTTACACTGGATCTGATTTTGCTTGAAAACCAGCTTCCAATGTTTGTTCTTGAGGCATTATACCAAGTATTCATTTCTGGGGGCGATTCTTCTCATCAACAAGAACAAGCCGCAACAGCTGATCATACATGGACCCAACTCTATGGTCTCATTTTTTCTTGTTTTGTACCTAATATTTTATGTATGCTTCTCGGCGACGAGGATGCATCCAATTACCTTGATCGTGCTTACATTCAGCGATCAAAACCTTCAAAAGACAAGCCAAAGCATTTGCTTGATTTTGTAAGACGATTCCTCATCCCACCACCCTCTACAAACAGTTTTAGGCAGCTGTGGGAGACTAAAGATGAAAAGAAAAGGTGTTTGTACTCTGTGGCAGCATGCACCCCCCAATTGTGCCTAAGGGATCGTACAGAGGAAGATAATTCTTTACTGATAATGAAAGATATTCGCGAACGTGTCCGATGTGCAACAGAGCTCGAGAAGGCCAGTGTCAAGTTTGAGAAGAACAAGAATGCGACAAGCTTATCAGACATCAAATTCGAAAACGGAGTTTTGAAAATCCCAGGTATAGTAATTGGCCATGGAGGAGAGCTTATCCTCCGAAACCTAGTCGCCTACGAGCAATACACTAATGACTACTATAGTGATATTACAGAGTATGCAGACTTCATGGATGGTCTCATCGATTCTCGAGAGGATGTAGAATTGCTGCAGAACAATGGAATTATTGTGACCATGCTCGGGGACCCAACTGAGGTGGCTCGATTATTTAACAATCTTCTTAAAGATATTGCAGTACCTCTTTATTATACAGTCCCTGTACGCCGTAAATTGGAGGAGTATTATAATACACGATGCCACAAATGGAAGGCAAGCTTGATGCGTAACTATTTCAGTAATCCATGGACATTCATATCAATTGTTGCTGCCATAATTCTCCTTGGCTTGACTGTCACACAGACCATTTATTCTGCCTTAGCTTATTATCATCATTAGATTAGAATTTGATTCCCCTTAATGTTGATGTTGATCGAATCTCTTTTATATATATATATATACAGAACATAGTTTTTACTGTGTGTATTTGTGTGGACAAAAAAATGTACATTCATTGTATTTTCAGTTATTTCTTGTAGTCTACAATCTAAAATTATTTTTCAAGTGTCCAACAACTCTTGTAAATCTAATGTTACAATTCTTTTTAGGCTCACTAGAATAACCAAGAATAACAATTAAGAAAGATTTTTTACGTCTGAATATAAATACTTACGGTAGCACATGTGAGGACATAAGCAGCTCAGGTTCTCTTCCTCAAATATGAGGCTGTCTCATCTGTGTAACATATGTATCAAAATCACCTACAAGAAACCTGCATATTCCAAACAATTTTTACTGTCTACAGATGGATCATTATGGTATAACTCAATCTTCATCATCCAAGGAAGGCAAGCAAATATATTTGGGAATAGTGTATCCATTGATTTGGTTATTCTTTGACAATCTGGAGCTGCAATCTAGTAATTAATTACACAACCTAGACTATTAAGTGTTTTAATAGCTCCACCAGTTTCCAAACATCAGAACTCTTTGAAGAGACACCACTTCCTAGATTGGTGCACGATTTCCATATTTGTGCTGCATGAGAATTTGAACCAAAGACTAATGAAGAAACTCACCATTCAGTGTGATCACGCCTCTTTATGAACTCATCCACAACCTGACCAAATCAATTGCATTTTGTAAGAAGAAATGTGACACTTGAAGATTCATAATAACAACCAACAATAAGGACAGAGAATAAGCGAATGTTTTAACTAGCAGACTTCAAGAATTCAATGAAAAAGTATTCAATTTAATAAGATGAGAAGTCAGAGTAGTCACAAGCAATGGTCAGGACTATATGAATATTTTTATTCCTTTGTTGGGGGAGAGGGGGACTTGCATATCTTTCATCATCTTAACCAGTTACAAAGATTCAGAATTATACTTCCCGACTTAATGAAAAGTAATTGCAGCTTCAAGCTAAAACCGTCCCTAATTAGTTTCACATGAACTGACAAAGTTATACAGAAAGCGTGGGAAGCACTGGACAAACTGCAGTAGTCAGTATCCAGCAACAAATATTGAAAACATGATGTCATGGCCTACCTTAGCTCTGAGCTCATCCGCTAACTCCTTTTTGAGTGCTCTCACTTGGAGATGATTTTCCCTCTCTCAAGCAAGCTCCATGAAACACAGAACGGAACAAACATCTACCATCTCCAGGCATGCCTGCTAGAAAAGAAAAGCACAGCATGCCAATCCAATATCACAAACTTCGTCTCATAATTGCTAGCCTAAAAACACAATACTAATTCAAATTAAATGAAAGATCACCACTATGGCAAAAGCTTGTCGTTGCCTTCAGTAACTATACATAAATCATCTGTTCAGAAGGTTTTCACCACGTGATACTGTTTTCACTCAGGAGATCTCTGCCACATGGCGAAGGAAAGTACTTTTCTAGTTCTCACCCATAAGAATCAAAAGCCGCAATGCACACCAGTCAAGTTCATGATTGAAAAAGGAGCGGTTGGGGACGAAGGTAATCCCAGGCAGCAAATACTGAGGAGCCCCTATCATAATAGAAACAGAGGATATCCTTTTTCAAGTTGCTAGCATAGCACTAGTCTAAGAAAATGGAAAATTCTTAATTGCAGACATGCAGTATGGATCTCCTGGGGAGAGGAGTGGTTGGCTAGTCTATGGACCAACTGTGTGTAGGATTTGAATGTCCACTAAGAACTTTTCTCTAGTTATTCAATCACCCTATGATCAGAAGTGGATCGAAGCATCTTCCTTTTTTTTTCCTCACTGTTGATTAACAAACGTGATTTCAAATTTCAACCGAAATGTCAAAAAACAATATGGCATGCAAATTGAGGGGTCTTTAATGTTTCAGTTTTTTCACCGAATGGGTCCTTTTTTGGAGCCATTTCATGGTATTTTTCGGTTTCGATTGGGACCAAAATCTCTAACCATATTTGCAGATACAGATGGGGCCATGAAGAATACAGATATTTAAAGGATCCTCATTGCTCCCCAGTTCAGCAGTTATTATTTGTTTTGCAAAAAAACTAAAATGTGATGTTTTACATATTGATAACGAAAGCTAGGACATACTCCTTGCTCAATTGCATGCTTTGAGTTACTCCACAGGTTGGATTCAGAATTGCTTAGAAACAGGTCTAAGAATTGGCATCTTGAAATTTATTATAATATCCTCAATCAGAATACATTAACAATGCATGGTTAAATGTATCTGAAAAATATATTTTCAATGATGAGTCCATCCAAGTTAGGCCTATTCTGGCCAAGTCCCACCAATTCCAGTTGATTATGGGACAATTCGGATCAAAATCAAATCGGAATTAGGAGACCAATCCTGTACTCAAATCTAAGTGTTTAAACCTTCAACAATCAAGGGTGGGAATTAATGATTACATTCACTCTATCCATAGTCCAATCGTAACATCAAATCACCATGGTTTGGGAGAATCTCTCTTCACGTAGGTGACAGAAAAACTAAATCCGAAGATTAAGTTGGCAAAAAAGCAACTTACCAACCTGAAATGTATGATCTTATTCATATAAAATTGCAGAGTATCTCCTAAAGCAATTCAGTCAGGCACCATTGTCGACTTTCAAATAACCCAAGACACCCCAAGTTAAAGCGTGCCTGCCCATCCTTTTGTATCAGACTATCCAGGAAATCACAGACATTTAATGGAATACAAACTTGAGGTTTCTGTTTTGTCATATCCACCGGTGTCAATTCCTCTATACATATTACAAACTGAACGGTTCAGAAGGAGATCATTCAAAAATGTATCTTCAGGAAGTTGAATGGAAAAAAAGATAATAATTCAAGAAAGGAGAAAGCAAGCACCAAAACTGAGCGTCAATTCATAAGGATCAGTGATGAACTCGAAGGCGAAATGACAAATTCCCAAGTCAAATAAAAATAAAACACGGAAATTTAGTGTTAAGTTTGTCTCGAATTCTTGATCCGTTTTGAAGATTGACCCGATCTGACATATTTTGGTGGCGACCCGAATGAGAATTTTTCTGAGATCTGTGATGGAAGCAGAGGGGTTGGGCCGATAGGTCCAGTCTTCGACCGGATTGACCACTACCCGATGGGTCGGCCCACAATTTTGGAGTATATATAATGTACTGTTGCTTGTTGAGAAAGTCATTATATTCTAGGGTTTTCACGCAGCTAGGGTTTCAGGGCGAGTTTTTCCTCGCCGCTGCTAGGGTGTAAATCTCTCTTCTGCATAGTGAATCATCTTCTTCTTCGCCCGAGGACGTAGCACACCACCTTGGTGTGTGAACCTCGTTAAATCTCTGTGTCGTACGGATCTATTGTCTCTTTATTATTCGTGTTTTTTGGTGTTTGATCTAACATTTAGGTTAATGATTTTTACATTCTATGGCAATAGTAAACATCATATGTCCTTATTAGACACGAGAGAAGCAATGAACTAATCAAAGCGGCAACAAATTCAGAAGAAAAATCACGAAATCATACAAAACAAAAGGGAAGAAGGAAACAGATCTCAATCCTGAGGCCAAAAAAAATTGAATAGTCAGAAATTGCAGATCGTTACCGAATGAACAATCGAAAGTCGACATACGATTGGGGCACCAAGCTTAGGATTGAAGATCGCAGAATGGATCTGAGGCGAGAGACGATTAGAGAATCCATGAATCCTTCTGAGTTGTTGTAGCGTGAAAGTGATGAAACCGCGAATGGTACTGTTGATGAGAGAACAACGATGGAACTTGAGAGTTGAAGAAAGTGGGTTAGCATAGCTGGAGAGCATTACAAATAGCAGGATTTCCCTTTTAGCGAGTTTTGATTTCAAAAAAATTTCCAAGACTCATCACAGACTCGGAATACAACTCGTCCGATTGCCTAGGTTCTGGCAACTCGCAATAGAGCCGTTGGGAGTCCCTTCCCTTCTCCAACGTTTATTTTTATTTTCCCCGATTTAAAAATGTATCGTTCATATCTTCAAGCGAAAATTGAAAGAACAGAACCATTCTTCAAGCCAACTTCCCCCTTCCATATCTCCTTCAATTTGTGGTCGATTGAGCTGAAATTTGGAGGGAAGATCTCTTTCTTGGTATATATCATATCTACCGGTCTTGATCCTTAAACAAATTTATGATTTCATTCATAGAAGATAAATATAGGGAGAGGGATTGGTATGCTAGCGTAATACCTAGGAATTAGGAATGCTAGCAGGATTTTGACCGTAGGATTTGATCAACTTGAATTAAACCGTTGGATGGAGAGAAAGTAAACAAACGATATGCTACACCTTTCCTCTCCCTCTTTCTCTCTCTTCTCTCTCCAAGTCGTTGGAAAAGTCATTCTTTTTACCAGATCTAGTCGGAGAAAGCAAACTCCAGTAGGTCCTCCAGACAAATAAAGTGGCTTCTCCTTCGGCTCTAGCGATGGCGAAATACGATCATGTTCTTCTTCAGCCCTTAGGACATTGAAGGGAATGGCCATTGTTTCCTCCTCTAGCCCCTGGGCCCCACCCTACCCTTCTTCTTCCTGCAACTCCACCAACCACTTCCTCCTCTTCTTTCTTCTTCTTCTTCACCTCCACCCTTTGCTGCAACTCAACCCACTGCCCCCTTCTTCTTCTTGTTGCAACTCACCAGCCACTGCTTCCTCCTCCTCTTCTTTTTCTTCTTCTTCACCCCTACCCCTTACTGCAACTCAACCCACCGCCCCCTTCTTCTTCTTCTTCCTGCAACTCACCAGCCACTTCGTCCTCCTATTCATTTTCTTCTTCTTCACCCCTACCCCCTATTACAACTCAACCCACCGCCCCCTTCTTCTTCTTCTTCCTGCAACTCACCAGCCACTTCCTCCTCCTGTTCTTTTTCTTCTTCTTCACCCCTACCCCTTGCTGCAACTCAACCGTCCACATACTTCTGCAAATTCCCCAACCTCAAGCTAAAAGATGATTCCCCACTTGTGGAGCTTCCTCTCCTCGACTCGCCTAACTTGCCGATGCCACCATCCCCCAAGTCAACCCTCTTCTTCTCAGACTTTACCCCACCTCGGTTGCTCAAAGAAGATGACTTATTTATTTATTTATTTATTGGGAGAAGCATAGAAGAGAAATCGGAGTGGGAGTCGGAGTCAGAGAAGGAGAGGGAGAAGAAGAGGAACCGTGGGAGTGGGAGTCGGAGATGGAGAAGGAGGGTGGAAATAGAATTTGGGGAGAAATAAGGTGTAGCGGCGGTGGATTGAATCTTTGGATCTTTTCTTTCCATCCAACGGTTACATTTAAGATACACAAATCCTATAGCTAATATCCTGCTAGCATTCCTAATTCTTAGGTGCTACGCTAGCATACCGGTCATTTTCCCATATATATATATGGATTCATGTCTGAGAAAAGGTTGGATCTTGCTATATGTTGTTAGCAGTTAATTTTTGAAAAACAATTAGGTGATTTTCGACTTTTCTAAAAGGGTTGTGAATGAAGAAAAGAAGCCCCATTATTATTTATTTTTGTGTTACATCTATATATTTATTTTGCTGATGAGGTTATGGCTAAAAACAAGCGATTGAGAAGAGGAGACATCAATTCCTCTCTCTCTTTATAAAAAATTAAATAGGACCATTGTTGAAAATAATCATTTAAAGCATATATATATATATATATATATATGTTATTAATACATGTACAAGGGAGTACAATACTTATCTAAATCGCAAATAAACCAAGGTTGATGATAGCAAACTTAAGTATTACATATAGCGTCACGAACAAGAAAACACATGGAGAAACTTATGAAATCAATGGGATTGATTTGTGCCATCGGTCACTCTTTTTACAATTATAGATGTCTCTTATGACACAAATCGGGTTCTTGTGAATCAACCTCTAAGATTAAACAGCTCCATCGGCCTCTCTAGTAGTCGTTGCACTCTTTCATCGAGCCATGTTGGAATACTTAAGATTTGTACTAAATTAGGCAGAACTAAACCAAGAAAAGTAAAAGCCTAGATTAAGAGAAAATATAAATCAGATTTGTCTCTAAAAAAAATATAAGAGAAAGAAGTTAAACAACTTCTCGATATAAGTGAGAAAAAGACAACATTAAAGGTTCTCTCCAAAAAAACAATATCTAAAATTATGTTTTTTCTTTTTCCAAATGAAATGTTTTGCTGACAATTTAAACATGTCTTTCAATAGTCGTCACATATTGACCTTTTTTTTTTTGGTAAATATTTAAGTGCCTCTTAGAGATGGAAAAATCACAATTTTCTCATAATTTTCAAAAACAAGGGCGACGTTACACAGGTGACGTAGCTAGAGTGTAGCATAATACCTTTATGATATTGGTGATCATATTACATATATGAAGATTTTTTTATTTTATTAATTTTTTTTGATAAGGTACATATGAAGCATGAAGCACGAGTAGGAGAGTAGGGACCCCATTGTTAAATTAAAAACAGTAATAAGCAGTTGAAAATGGAGGAAAGAAAACGGACAAGGACAACGTGGAAGTCCACATTGACAATGAACCCCAGATGGTTCGAGGAAAACCCATGCTCATTGAAATATCTATATCTATATATATATATATATATATATTTGGCTGATGAGGTTATAGCCTAAGCACAAGCGATTAAAAGAGGAGACGTGTGTTTCCTCTCTTTCTCGAGCATCTTCTTCATTCATTCTCTTTTTTTTTTCTCTCTTAAATTCATTCTCTTTTACATATTGGAATGTGCCAACCTCTTCCCTTTTTTTCCTCTATGGAGATTAAACAATGGAAGCAGAACTGTATAATTAAAATTATGAATTTTGGGTTGTTTGACATTATCTAAGAACTAAAATACCTTTACAAAAGGGGTTAAGGGATAGACTTTTATCTCTTGCTTTGATATATATCATGCAATTTTTGGACAAGCTCCTATGGCTTTTATTTTACGATATTCAACTTATGAAATTCACATGTTAGCTTTCATCTTTGAACTGCTCTTACATTTAAAATCAGTCATTATTATTATTATAATTTTTAAGCGATAGAGGTGCTAAAAGATTAGATGAGTCTCTCGTCATTTATGTGATGATAATTTGTGCAGCATTGTTTAGCTGAATTTGATAGTTATTTATTACCATGGCAGATTATGGGTTTCCGTTTTTGGTGATTCTTGGTTGGTTTTTGGCTTTCCCATTTTGTGGTTCCATTTAGCTTTTCTGTGCTCCAATAGGGAGATTAGTTCTTTATTATAGGATAGGTTGAAATTTTCTCTCAGATAAGATATGCATTTCTCTTCTTCTGGTTTCTCCTTCTATATGTTTTCTATTATGTTTATTATTCCCTATGTTTCACTTCTTAAAAAATCAATGGGGTTGAGTCGTGACACTGGTCACTCTTTTATAATTATAGATGTCCCCTATTATGCAAATCGAATTCTTGCGAATCAACCTCCAAGATAAAACATCTCCATCGGCCTCTTTAGTAGTCATTGCACTCTTTTACCAAGCCACGTTGAAATACTTTAGAATTGTACGAAATTATGCAGCACTAAACCATGAAAAGTAAAAGCCTAGATTAGGAAAAATATATAATTTAAAATTTCTCTCTATAAAAAATATTAATATTAAAGAAATGAATTAAACATCTACTCTATATAGGAGAGGAAGAGACACCACTAACGATTCTCTCCAAAAGACAATACCTTCTTTTTCTTTTTTTTTTCGAAAGAGATGTTTGTTAACAATTCAAACATGTGTTCTAATAATCACATATTAATTATTCAAGTGTCTTTTTTTTTTTTTTTTCTTGGTAAATATTTAAGTGCTTCTTAGAGAAGGAAAAAAATCACAATCCTCTCATAAACATTTTACAAGATTAAACCAATATTTTGAATAATTGTTTTAAAAATATTTAAATTTCCAAAGCAATCATATGATTTCATCTCTATTATTCTATTCCTTTTATTTCAAACCACGAGGAATAGAAGGAAAAAAATTCGCTATTACATATAGTTGCAACCCCTGGTGGTAGCCAGGGAAATTGAATCCTAGGGGCAGGTTTGAAAATACCCTCTCTGAATGAAATTTTCCACCTCTACTCTCGGAATTCCATTTCCCTGACTGCTAACAGGGACTTAGCTCCAACCTGCGCAACAACCAAGTTTTGTTTCGAGAAATAAAATTCTTTTTTTCACCCCACCTGATTATGAAGTGTCAGCAAGAGTGACGTGACGCAAGGTTGAAGGCTCAGCTCTTCTAGGTTGATTGAAATTCCAATCTCTTCAAGGATGAGTGAAACTCAACTTGGTTTCATAAGAGGAACTTTTTAAGGTTCACAAGAAGCTTTGAGCAACTTTGAAAATTCTTTGATTCAATTGTGTCCCTACAACTCAAAATTTTTTCTCTTTATATATGACTTCAACCTTTAACCTAGGAGACTACAACCATCTTTTAGAATTTCAAGTTGTGACATGGACCAATCAAAAAATACATAAAAAAATAAAATTCAATAGAAAATATATAAATGGAAAAAATAGCTGAGGTCTTCGATTTGTTGAAGTCTCCATGCCTTGATGCAAGTCTCAATATTTTGATTCTTGTATCAAGATCAGTAGTGACTTCCAATGGTGGGTGGGCTTTCTTTATAGCTTTCAAGAGAAGAGAAGCAGAGGAATTTAAAGAAATCTCTTAGGGACTCCCAATGGTAGATTTGGTCAAGAGTGTTTGGACCAACTTCTTTGGTGTTTTTTGATGATTTGTTCCACAATGTTGTTGGGGCTTGATCATGCCTTGGTCAAGGGCCAAATGTGTTTTCTGAGCTTGGGCCTTAATGCAGATAGATCTCCACAAAGACTTAATCGTTGAGCTTGGATGCAATTGGGCTACATCAACTGGCTAGATTCTAAAGCATGGGAAGGTGAAACGCACAAGTTGCCAAATGGAAACAAAAGGGTTAGTAATCAAACAAAGAACCCGCCAAGTGAGATCTGTCCCACTTGGAAGTATTCATCCAAACAAGTTTGGATCGTTCTTGAGCCATATTTATGAGGGAAACTGAGAACCATAAAAGTAAGAGATAAGGTTGGAAGTCATGCTCAAAGGTCCCCATTATAGAAAGAAGCTTATACTTTGGACCATTCTTAACTGGACTCATCATATAATTTACAAGCGAATTAGCCCAGATCCACAGAAGCAGAGATAATGTTGGAAGTCATGGTCAGATTACCATGTACATACGAATGAAGATGCTAGCTTAGAACCACAAAAGAAGAGATAACGTTAGAAGTCACCTTCCCCAAATAATTTTGGAAATTTCATTCATAGAAGATAAAGCATTAACAAAACCAATATATATATATATATATATATATATATATATAAGGATTCATGTCTGAGAAAAGGTTGGATCTTGCTATATGTTGTTAGCAGTTAATTTTTGAAAAACAATTAGGGTGATTTTCGACTTTTCTAAAAGGGTTGTGAATGAAGAAAAGAAGCCCAATTATTATTTATTTTTGTGTTACATCTATATTTTTATTTTGCTGATGAGGTTATGGCTAAACAAGCAATTGAGAAGAGGAGACATCTTTTTTTCGCTAAAATTTCATTGTATTAAAAGAAGGGGAAAAAGAATATACGAAGACAATAACACATTTGGAATCTGGAAAATTCTACTCCACCTTCGGCATTGCCATCAGCAGAGAAAGAACTCACACCAGAAACCAAATCACAAAAATTGGAAATAAAAAACAAAATACATTAAAAGAAGCGGTATCTAGGCCGAGATTGACCATCCACTTCCAACTCTATAGCAATCAGCACAGGCCAGGATTGGATAGGAGAAGAAACTTCGAATTTTGCTGCTGTTTTTGCCAAGAAATCAGCCACAGGATTTGCTTCCCGCATACAGTGAGTGATTTTCCAGGTAAGAGAATTCAAATAGGAGGTTAAACTCATCCACCTCTGAAGACAAACCCAAGGGATTCTTCCCTTAGATATAAGTAAAACTACAGCTACTGAGTCACACTCAATCCACAAATGAGTAATACCCATATCTCTTGCAAATTCCAGCCCAGTAATAACAGCTATCATCTCGGCTTCAAAATTTGTGTGGACACCAAGAAAAGTTCTGAAAGACTGTAATATTTCTGAATTTTCATTCCGAAATATTCCACCCGCACCTGATTTTCCTGGATTTCCCAAAGAGCAACCATCTGAGTTTAGCTTCACCCATCCCCTTTGGGGAGGACACCAAAAAATTTCCATTACCTCTCTTGGTTTGTATCGCACCCTAGAGATCCCCAATCGTTTGGCACACAGTAAGGAGCTAAATGAGATAGGGGACCCTGTAGCAGCAGTCATCTGGAGGCTGATTTCACTTTTAATCATAGCAAAACAGTGTCTAGATGATTTGGAGACCCCCTCAAAAATTCTTGCATTCCTTTCCTGCCATATGACACTAGGAACCAGAGAGAAACCAGTAATCCACACCTTTTTAAAATGGAGATTCTTTGCTGTTTGTTTCCACCATGCAATAAAAGAAAGCATGTCCATATAAGGTTTCCATTGCACATCGAAGCCTTCACAGAAATCTCTCCACAAACTACGAGCAAATTCACAGTTATAAAATAAGTGAGACATTGATTCTTCATCTTTACCACACAAGCTGCACCGGGAAGCCATTTGCACTCCACGATGAGACACATTTTCATCTGTTGGTAATCTATTTTGAACTAACCGCCAAGCAAAAACAGCTTGTCTTGGTTGGTTAGATGAGTTCCATATAAGAGAAAACCAACTCACTTTTTGATATTTTTCTCTATTTTCTTCCCAGGCAGATTTAATAGAGAAGATACCTGAAGAGGTCAATCGCCAAAGACATTGGTCGTTCACACCTTGGATGTGAATACGTTTAGCTTTCTCCCAAATTTCAGCAAGTAAAACCGACTCCACATGAGGGAGGTCCCAGGCAGCTTGGCATATGAAATCAGAAACTTTTTCTTTTAAATCTGAGAAAAAAACAGGGTCCAAGTTTGTCTTCTCAGCGATAGATTGATTGTCAATCCATCTATCTAACCAAAAATCAATTTTTTTCCCATTTCCCAGAATCCATTGCTCGTTCTTCGCGACGAAACTCCAAACTCTTTTCAAGCCCGGCCATATAGATGAAGACTTATATCCCCTTCGCAGTGACCCATCTTCCTTGATAAAACGTTCCCTGAAGAATCTGCTCAGAAGAGAATCCCCATGTTTGATTTGCCAAGCCAGTTTACATAAACAAACAAAATTCACTTCTCTCATCCTTCTAATTCCCAGACCCCCTTCCTTTTTAGGCTTGCACACCCCTTCCCATTTCATAACAATCTTCTTTGCCACTTCCATATCACCTGACCAAATAAAATTTCTCATCCACCGTTCCACCACCTTAATAGTTCCATCCGGCCACCAGTACACAGAGAAATTGTGTATGGGAATACCAGAAATAACTGACTTAACCAATTCAATTCTCCCAGCCATAGAAAGAATTTTGCCCTTCCACCCTGCCAACCGACCCTTTATCTTATCCAGAAGAGGAAGCAAATGACTATTCTTCACTCTGCCTTTAAAAATCTCCACCCCCAAATATTTTGTAGGGAGATCAGCCGCGGCAATGCCCAGAAAATCACTAATAAAATGACTTCTATGAGGGGCAATCTTCCCAAAAAATATTTTACTTTTTTCCAAGTTTATTTTTTGCCCTGAAAAAGACTGATACTTGGATAAAAACTCATGAAGATGCTTCACGTACCTAGCTGACCCATTCATAAAGATGAAAATATCATCTGCAAAAAGTAAATGAGAAGGAGTAATTGCTCCTCTGGGGCCTGGGAGAGCTTTCATCTTCCTTTCCAGAATCAAGTTCTTCAGCCCCCTACAAAGAACTTCCTCTGCCAGAATAAAAAGGATTGGGGAAATAGGGTCTCCTTGCCTGAGACCACGCTCCACACCAAAGAAACCCACTGGACCTCCATTTAGCAAAATTGAAATCCTTGTTGAGAGCAGCATTTGGTGAATTTTGTTGATCCAATTGGGAGAGAAACCAAATTTCTTCAAGGTTGCAAAGAGGAATTCCCAAGACAGAGAATCATAGGCTTTCTGCACATCTAGCTTTAGACCCATACCTCCACCTCGAACAGATGAGTGCATCAGGTTTGCCAACTCTGAAGCAAGGCTTATATTTTCTGAAATAATTTTACCCCTCTGGAAGGCACCTTGTTCTTCTGAGATTAATCTTGGGAGAAAGAGAGATAACCTGGAAGCAGCAATTTTGGACAAAACTTTGCAGAAAAAGTTTCCCATACATATGGGACGAAACTTATCCAAAGAAAAAGCACCATCAGCTTTAGGGATAAGGGTTAGGAAACAATTATTTACCCCCTTAGGAATTTTCCCTACTAAAAAGAAAGAGAAAACAGCCCGACAGAAATCATTTTCCACAATATCCCAACAACTTCTGAAAAACTGACCTGGAAAGCCGTCAGGACCCGGAGAACTGTCCGCATCGAGATCCCATATCGCTATCTTTATTTCTTCCCTTGAGGGAACAGCATCCAAGAAAGCATTGTCTTCATTAGAAATGAGAGTCGGAATCTGGTCCAGTAACTCATAGTGTGGTTCTACAGGATTTCCAGAGTGAAAATTCTTGTAAAAATCCACAATATAGTTGGCCAAATCTAATTGATCAGAAATCCAATAACCATCTTCACGACGTAACATACTAATCTGATTTCTTGATCTTCTAATCTTCACTGAAAGATGGAAAAATTTTGTGTTCCGATCGCCTTCTTTCAACCAACGTAATTTAGCCTTCTCAGACCACAGTTTTTCTTGCATCTTACTAGCATTTAAAAGGGCTGTTTTTGCATCAGCTTCTTCATTAAAGAGGGCATCCGACATTCCTGAAACCTCAATAGTATCCTGCACTCTTTTTAGCTCTGAAGTAGCTTTTTTCACTTCCTCATTTAGATTAGGAAATCTTTCTTTTGCCCAAGCTTTTAGCACCCCTTTAACCACCTTCAATTTCTGCGCCAAGATATAAATGGGGCAGCCACTCACCTGTTGGGACCAGGCTTGCTTCACCACCAACTGAAAGCTATCATCTTCCATCCAAAAATTATGAAATCGAAACGGAATGTTGCTAGGCTTTTGGATCATGTTTGAATGGATCAAGATGGGAGTGTGATCAGATGCAGTGCAGGTTATAACTCTCTGAGAAATATTTTTGAATTCATCAATCCATAACTCATTATGAAAGCTTCTATCCAGAACAGCCATGACATTACCCCTTCTACGATTATTTGACCAAGTATACTTTTTACCCTGTGAAGAGGTAGAAATAAGCATACAAGAATCCACCATTGCTTGGAACTCTGCTGCCGATCCAACATTAAAATTCCCCGGGCCTTTTTTCTCATTAGAGAACAACGTCGCATTAAAATCACCAACAATAAGCAAAGGGAGAGAAGCTGCTGAAACAGCTGCCAATTCCGACCACAAATCTCTACGCTCAATTTTAAAGCAACTAGCATGAATAAAGGACAAAAGCAGTTTTTTCCCTTGCCAGTCGACCTCAATAGAAGAGGAGACATCAATTCCTCTCTTTCTTTATGAAAAATTAAATAGGACCATTGTCGAAAATAATCATTTAAAGCATATATATATGTTATTAATACATGTACAAGGGAGTACAATACTTATCTGAATCACAAATAAACCTTGGTTGACGATGGCAAACACAAGTATTACATACAGTGTCACGAACAAGAAAACACATGGAGAAACTTATGAAATCAATGGGATTGATTGGTGCCATTGGTCACTCTTTTTACAATTATAGATGTCTCTTATGACACAAATCGGGTTCTTGTGAATCAACCTCTAAGATTAAACAGCTCCATCGGCCTCTCTAGCAGTCGTTGCACTCTTTCATCGAGTCATTTTGGAATACTTAAGACTTGTACTAAATTAGGCAGAACTAAACCAAGAAAAGTAAAAGCCTAGATTAAGAGAAAATATAAATTAGAATTGCCTCTAAAAAAAATATTAGAGAAAGAACTTCTTTATATAGGTGAGAAAAAGACACCATTAAAGGTTCTCTCCAAAAAACAATACCTAAAATTATGTTTTTTCTTATATAATCAATCCTAGATAGTTGGAGAAAAATCTAAGCTCATTAATATGGCAGATGAGAGTGGGACTACACCCCATTATCATTATTAATTGTGTTGCATCTCTATATATTTGGCTGATGAGGTTATTGCCTAAACACAAGGCATTGCGAAGAGGAGACGTGCGTTTCCTCTCTTTCTTGAGCATCTTCCTTTATTTCTGTTCCAGCTGATGTGCGCTATATATATGTATTGAGAGAGAGAGAGAGAGAATTAAAAGCAAGGTAAGCCTTTGACCCTTCTTGATCTTTCCATATGTTATTTTTGAAAAACAATGTTGATTTTATACTTTTTGAATTTTGAAAAGGGCTAGCTATGAATTATGAAGTCTCATTATTATTGTGTTACATCTCTATATTCTGTTAAGATTAGGCTTAAACATGAGTGATTGAGATCGAAGAGGAGATGTTCCTCGCTTTCTTCATGAGCACCTTCTTCATTCTCTTTTGATTTCCAAGAATTTTCTATTTTTATTAATGTATTCATGAACTATTATTAATAAAAGAAGAGATTCCAGCACCACCCCATGATCCTACTTTTAAAAATTTTCCTCTTACATTGTTTTCATTACTTGGAAAGAAATGAAACCTATCTAGATATCATCCCCTTAAATTGTTCCATTTTTCTATTGTTGGGTGAGTTGAACAAGAGCTTATCAATTAGAATTCATGGTTGATCATTGTGATTTATTTTGGATCAAATCATCACTCATTCTTTGAAAACTTAACTTCACCTAAGTTAATTATGATCATTTTTGCCTATTGATTGGTCAGTCCAGTCAAGTCATTAACTTCACTTAAATCTATTTCTTGTAATCTATTCTTCCCTAGCCCCTCTCTTTCAAATTGATTTTAGTAGAAGTAGGGGGGGGGGGAAATTTTTAAAGGGGGATGTAAATGAAACCCAACTGAAGATAAAGATGAGATACAATATATTGATTATAACAAAAAAGAAGGAAAGGGGAAAATTAAGGACAATTAAAATATTGAAGAGACTTATTGCCCCACTGTACATAGAGAATAAATTCAATTGAAGGCTATTTCAAAATCCCTTCCAGCAATTCACTGCCTTAACACCAATAAGATATGCTCACAAATTATGCAATTTTTTCAGATACAAATAGAAATCGATTTCTGGGATCTTTTTGGGACGTACCTCTCTTCTCTTCTCCTTCTTAGTTTTGTTGTATCTTCCTTCCTCTTTGTCTGTTTTCCTACCCCCTCCCATTTCTCTTGTATCATTCTCTTTATTTTGGTTTGTTTCTTCCCCCCACCCCCTTTTTTAATTGTATGTCTCCCTTCTTTTGCTTGTTTCTCCCCCCCCCTCCATTTTTGTCCCCTCCCTTAGTGGTTGTGGCCCTTCTCTTTAGGGCTTGGTAGGGCTCTCCCTAGTCTAGTCAAATTGACTATGTCCATTGAATCTATTTCTCTTTCCTGTTTATATATATTTTTCGTTCACAAAAAAAAAAAAAAATGCTTACCAATTAAAAAAAGAACACCAATAAGATATAGTGTTATCCCAAGTTTTCAGGACAATGTTTTCATCATATCTTGCTAGACTTATCTTCTCGCCTCCCCACCCCCCCCCCACCTTCCAACTCTTTTGTTCAATCTAGATTTATCTTTGATTCTCTGAATTGAAGATCCTTCTTTCCATTTGATCAAAGTTTCGCAACAAGAGTTACACAATAAAAACTTCTTGCTCCAAACAAATTTCTTTATTTAAGTAAAATTCATATTTTTTTTCTATATTATTTATTTTAAAATTATTTATTATCTAGTTTAGGAATTATATATGCCAAAATGGATTTGGTAGTGGATGTTCAAAGATGTTCTCGATTCTGGTTCAAATAATTTTTGTCAGACTCATTTTTTGGGGATGAGGGACTCTTATATTATCTTCCCTGCTGATGGCAATGCCAAAGGTGGGTTAGGTTTCCAAGGTCTCTCTGGTCTTATAGGGTGTGATCTTTGTTTTCTTTTCATTTTTCATGTGTATATCAATTTTTTCTTCTCAATTTTAATACAAAAAATCTTTTAGCAAAAAAATATATGTCACAATATTAAGAGATCAAACTTAAATGAAATAGAAAGTCACTTTACTGTAAGAGAGCTGTCTAACTCTCCTTTATTGATTCTTATGGAACTGTAATAGAAATTATGCTAGAAATATTGATAGAATGAGTCTTGTCACTTAACACTCTTCTTAAGAATGTAGACGCCTACTATAGTGCAGCTGAGAGTATTGTGAATTGACCTCTAAGATAAATAATAATAACAATAATAATAAATAAAATAAAAACCCACTTGGTCCCCCTGTAATTGTGTACTCGATTATTAGACCCTTCGAGTACACTAAAAAAAAAAAAAAGAACGCTTAATTGCAAGTATGATATATAAACTCAAAAAACAAAGAAAAGCAAGAATAGCAACACATACACACGGAAGCCTCAAGAGGGACTTAATTGATGCTTAAAATGCCAAAGCCCGGTCCCCCTCTATTTTTATGGATAGGAAGACTTTAAGAGGAGCAATATTTAAGGGTCTTCAAAAAATTAAGAAAACAATTTCTTTAAGGAGCCTTCAAAAAGAGACTACCTAAATATTCTCTAGCAACTTATGAGATAATGATGCCTTAAAGAGTTTCCAAAAAAATGAACTGACAAGTATATGTATATGTAGAGACAAAGCATTATGAAACTTATTTTGTATTCAAAACTATTTTGATTGTTTAAAAAATTTATTTAAAATTAACATCTAGGAACATTTTAGTGTTTTACAGTATACTACCTTGTGGATCATGAAAAGAAGGAAATGGCCTAAAATGACAAAGATTATATTTTAATTAGTCTTGGCTTATCAATCCAGTTTGTCATTGATTACGCTCTTGATGGCTTGATTGTAACATACAGATAGGGTGTGGTAGTTTCACTTAGGTTTTCATTCAATCTCGGTATGACCTGATCCATGCAGTTGTGGGATCAGTATGGGCCCGCGGGACTAGTTAGGCCGAAGGCTTGAATACCTGTTGTTAGCAAAAAAAAGAGGTAGTTTCACTTCAATTGTGTTCAATATCTTTAATCAATTATGAAGATGAAATAATATTTTATATATCCATTATTTTGTTTGGAAAATTAACACACTTTCCCACTAAAAGAGCTATATTTAATTTCTTATTTGAAGGAAGTTTAGAGCTAACTAGTTAGGTAGCATTTTCTCCTAGCTAGGGATTTAGATGGCAGACCTCACTATAGATTCAGTTAGTGCATTTCCCTCTCTCCCGCTGATGGCAATGCCGTAGGTGGGAGTTGGAGAAGCGGTTTTCTAGTGTTTTTTTGTAATTGTTTATCCTCCTTTTTTTCTTAATAATATTATCCTTTAGCGAAAAAAAAAA
>NC_056559.1:16105139-16107515 GCF_013358625.1 Macadamia integrifolia | reverse complement strand
AAAAAAAAAAAAAAAAAAAGTTAGCTGGCAATTGTTTCTTGTTGCAACTCTACTTCTGCTCGTTTTGAATATATTATATACCAATTGCTACGTACTGATCTCTAGCTCCTCTAATTGTTGAAATACAATGAACCATATTGGTAGCTAGTGACACTGAAATATATAGCAAGAAGATCAGATGGATGATGGGGAGGAGGCTATACATCACGTTGTTGATGTGCAAGAGATTGGTGGCGGTGGAGACGGAGTTATGGACCCATTAATGACTTCTTCTTCTAGCCATGCCAAAAGGGATGATAAAAATGGAAAGGAAGAGAAGGAAGAAAAAAGTAGTTCTAGTTCTGAAGCTCACAAGGTGGAATTATTAATAAATATAGAACTAGAAAAGGTTGGTGATCGCTCATGGCCTTCGGATTACAGTATATACCGATTACCTGAGACACTGGTGGATGAAAAGCCAGAAGCCTACATACCACACAGAGTCTCCATTGGCCCTATCTACCATGGTTATTCTGAACACTTAAAAGACATGGAAGCACGTAAGATGCTGTGCTTGGACAAGTTTCTGAAACGAGAACGACCTGGAGCAGCTGCAGCAGCAACAACCTTGTCTGATTACATTAAAGCCGTGAGAAAATTGGAAGAAATAGCTTACCAATGTTATCCAGAGGAAGATGTGAATAAAATTGAAAGAAACAGGTTTGCGATGATGATGGTGGTGGATGGTTGTTTCATACTTGAGCTACTACTACAGTACGAGGATAGAACTACGTCGGAGTCGGACGCGAAGTGGAGTTTTCTAGTTTTACTGGACCTGATTTTGGTTGAAAATCAGCTCCCAATCTTTGTTCTCGAGGCATTGTACGGACTATTCATTAATGAAGCTGATGCATGGACTGCGCTCTATAATCTTATTTGAAATTACTTTGTGCCTAATATTTCGGGGATGCTCCTTATCAAGGACAACGACAAAATTGATAACTCCTCCCGTGATAAGAACAGACCAAAGCATTTGCTTGATTTTGTACGACGATCACTCATCCCATCTACAACTCGACAGGCGGAGATACTTACCCCAAAAAAAGAAAAAGAAAAAAGAAGACAGGCGGAGATCATCAATGGTGGAAATAAGAATAATAACAAGTCGTGTTTGCGTTTTGTACCACCAGCAGCGGCAGCTTGGGCCCGCTGGTTGTGCCTAGTGGGAGATCCTCCAAAGGAAGTTCATAGGGCACCACGTATCCGGTGTGCGACAGAGCTCGATAAGGCCAGTGTCAAGTTCAGGAAGAACAAAAATCCCACAAGCTTGACGAAGATAAAATTCAACAACGACACGGGAGTTCTGACGATACCAGGTATAATGATTGACCATGGAACAGAGATTATCCTCCGAAACCTCGTCGCCTACGAGCAATTCATTGATGACTATAGTAAAATCACGGAGTATGCAGCCTTCATGGATGGTCTCATCGATTCTCGCGAGGATGTTGATTTGCTACAGAAGAATGGAATTATTGAGTCCATGCTTGGCGACCCAACTGAGGTGTCTCGATTATTTAAAAATCTTCTCAAAGATGTCGCGGTACCTTTTTGGGATACTGTCCCTGTCCGCATTAGACTGGAGCACTACTATAATATACGATGTCATAAATGGAAGGCAAGCCTGATGCGTAACTATTTCAATTCTCCATGGTCATTCATATCACTCGTTGCTGCCATAACTCTCCTCGCCTTCACTTTCATACAGACCTTTTATGCTGCCATAGCTTATTATCATTAGATTAGAATTTGATTTCTCTTCATGTTAAAGTTGATCGAATCTCTTATGTATATATATCTTGTTACGTGCCTAGGGTTATTTCATGTGTAAGGGTCTAAGGGTATTATCACATGTGAGAGTTTGGTTTTTCTTATCACGTGTCATGTTATGTTAGGGTTTTATTATCATATGTAAGTAGTTATGTTGTATCGGTTGTTATCATATGTAAGTTGATTATGGGTAGTAGTTTGTAATGGGTGAGTAGTGGGGTAAGTTACAACTTCCAACTGTAATTATTTACTATGGAATGTGAAGGTGGAATTGCAGATTGGAAACCCTAATTTTTCTCCCTTGAGAATTGAGGTTGGCTCCTCCTAATCGGCCATAGCAATCAAGAAGTTCTTGCAAGGCTTAGTGAGTACTTTGAGAAAGTTACTTCTCAGCCTTCAAAAGTAGAGTTGGAGACTGGAGAAAGTTCAAGGGCCTTTACACAAAATGTGAAGTAGAATACCTTTCCTTCAAATCCAGTCAACCGAACTTCTTCTACTCAGTAGACTTACACTCTTAAATTGGTTAAACTCGCTTTCCCACGATATATGGGAGAAGAGGATACTACC
>NC_056559.1:16085386-16105119 GCF_013358625.1 Macadamia integrifolia | reverse complement strand
AAAGTGCTGCCTCTGTGGATTAGATGCTGAATCCTTCAACCACATATTTTTACACTGCTCCTTCTCCATGGAAATATGGAAAAAATACTTGGAGTGTTTTGGTATAACTTGGCCTAGGCCTATTGATCTTCATCAGTTATCCCAGTGGTGGGTGGGAAAAAGAAGAACTCTTTCGATGAAAGATGTTTGGTCCATAGGACTTGTGGTGATTTCGGACAATATTTGGAGAGAAAGAAATATCAGATACCATGATGATTCTCATCACTCTTTCGTCCAAATTTTTGAAAAAATTAAACGGGACATTCAAGATGCCAGGTGTGAGATTCAAGATATCCTTTCAGTCTGAAAAAGATTTGGACGTTATTTTTTCTTTTTTCCTACTCTAGTCATTAGTCTATTGTAATTGGTGTTTTTTTTCCCTGTTGATGGCAATGACGAAGGTGGGGTCAAAAATTTCCTTTGATATCTCTATTCTTTTTCCTCATTAATAAAATCTCTTGAGCCTTTAGTGAAAAAAAAAGAGGGTAGCACTGGCATCCTTTCATTTGGAGGGTGATGCACTGTTATGGTATCAGTTGTTCAAACAAGATGAAGGAGATGTATCATGGAGAGTCTTCTGTGAAGGAATTCATCAGCGGTTTGGCCCTTCCCAATTTCAAGACTTTTTTGGGGAAATGGCTAAATTGCAATAGATGGGTACTGTATGTGAATACCAATTGAAGTTTGAGAAATTATTATCCAAGGTGGGACAACTTCCTCCTAATAGACAAGTAAGTTGTTTCGTTAGTAGACTCAAAGATAACATCAGGGCTGATGTATTGGCGGGACAACCTTCTACACTCTCAACAGCAATCGGGTTGGCTCATTTATATGAGTCTTGCAATGTTTCTCAGAGGCATGCTGTCTTACCTTTTGAGAACCGTACGCCTACTGCAAACTTAAAGGAGACCTCAAATACTACTCCTATTCCTACAAAAAGGCTTATCACTAGGGAGATGCAGGTAAGGAGAGCAAAAGGGCTTTGCTACAATTGCAATAAGCAATTTGTACCATGCCATAGGTGTAAAAAGCTATTTTTCATTGAAGGAGTCTATGAGAAAGAAGATGAAGGAATTACCTTGGAGCAAGAAGAAGAAGAGGTGGCCGGTATACCTAATGTACCAAAAATAACTTGTATGTGATTTTAGGTAGTAAAGCTCCTGAAACTATGCAGGTAACAAGAAGTATAAATCAAGTGACAGTGGTTATCTTGATTGATTCTGGAAGCATTCATAATTTCATGAGTGAGGGGCTGGCCAAAAAAGTAGGAGTAAATCCAACTAACAACCAACCTTTTTCAAGTTATGGTCGCTTCTGGAGAGAGATTGGTGAGTCCAGGAATTTGTTCCAACGTGAGGTTGATGCTCCAGGGGGCGCCGATTGTGATAGATTTCTTCCTTTTACCATTGGAGGGTTATGTTGTGGTGTTGGGAACCCATTGGTTGAGGACGTTGGGCCCAATTTTGTGATATTTTTCAAATTTGACCATGAAATTCCAAGCTAAAAATAAGGAGGTAGTTTTGAAAGGGGTTACGTTCAAGGATGATAAAGCAGTGGTGGATCCAAACCGTGATACCAGGAAGTGTAAGCAAGGGGTGTTGCTCCACTTGTATTCCTTGACGGCTTCAGATTCCTTACAACAAGGGGGGCCCACATCTGTTGTAATGCAACAACTCCTTAGGACATTCGATGATGTATTTGAAGAACCAAAGGGGCTACCGCCACCTAGGCTTCAAGATCATCGAATTCCATTAAAGAAGGACAACCAACCGGTATGCCTTAGGGCTTATCATTATCCACATTTTCAGAAGAAGGAAATTGAAAAGCTGGTCAACGATATGCTCTCTACTGGAGTTATCCTTCCAAGTAACAGTCCCTACTCATCTCCTATTATTTTGGTGAAAAAGGATGATAGAACTTGGCGTATGTGCGTGGATTATCGAGCCTTAAATAAAATGACGATTAAGGATAGATTTCCTATACCGTTAATTGATGAACTCTTAGATGAACTTCACGGTGCCAAATTCTTTGCCAAATTGGATCTACAGTCGAGATATCATCAAGTACTGGTTGTGCCAGAAGATATGGAGAAAACCGCATTCAGGACTCACCATGGCCATTTTGAATTTTTAGTAATGCCTTTTGGGCTTACTAATGCGCCATCAACATTTCAATCTTTGATGAACTAGGTATTCATGGGATATCTTAGTAAATTTATTTTAGTATTTTTTGATGATATTCTTGTTTATAGTTCTACCTGGAAGGATCATTTGGCACATCTTAAAGTGACCTTAATCACACTAAGAAGCCATCAACTATTTGTGAAGAAGACCAAGTGTGAATTCGGTCAGCCACAAGTTCACTATCTAGGCTATATAATTTTTGAAGAGGGAGTGGCGGTTGATCCTGACAAAATTGCAGCTATGACAAATTGGCCCAAGCCAAAAACGGTTCGAGCTATGAGAGGATTCCTTGGGTTAACTGGCTGTTATCGTAAATTCATCCAGAATTATGAAAAAATAGCATACCCACTCACGCAGATGCTTAAGAAGAACCAGTTCGAGTGGAGCTCTACTGCTGACATGGCATTTGAAAAGTTTAAGTCGGCCACGACCCAAGCTCTTATTTTGGCGCTACCTGACTTCTCCAACGATTTCATTGTTGAGTGTGACGCTTGTGGAATGGGAGTAGGGGCGGTTCTACTACAAAATTGGCCAATAGCCTTTTTTAGTCGTGCACTACAAGGCAACAACCTCATGTTGTCTACCTATGAGAAGGAAGTGTTGGCTCTTGTCATGGCGGTTAGGAAGTGGCATTCCTATCTAATAGGAAGGAGATTTATTGTACATAGTGATCATAAGAGTTTGAAATACCTATGGAACCAGAAGATAACAACTCCCGCTCAGCAACAGTGGCTTTTCAAACTTATGAGTTATGATTTTGTTGTTGAGTACAAAAAGGGAAGAGAAAATGTGGTAGCCGATGCTTCATCTAGAAGAGATAATGATGAGGAGGAAAAAGGGGAACCATTTTCCTACTTGGCAGCCATATCACATCCAATGTCTGATTGGATAACTGCTATTAAGGAGGAAATACAGGCCATGACTCAAGGGTGCCTACTTTTGAAGCGGATTCGAGAAGGTGAGGCCATCGGCCCTTGGGGAGAAAAAGAAGGACTTATATTTTATAAAACTAGTATTTATCTCCCCAAGGACTCTTCTTTAATTACCAATATTATTGGTCAGTATCATGGGAGTATGCATGAAGGGTTCCACAAGACTTATCACAGGCTTAAGTCTACTTTTTATTAGCTAGAGATGAGACGATCCATTCTTATCTATGTCTCTCTTTGTGGCACTTGTCAACAACACAAGGCAGAACAAACCGTTCTTGCAGGGTTGTTACAACCGCTACCGATTCCAGAAAGGATATAGGAAGATATTTCCATGGATTTTATTGAAGGGCTACCTAATTCTAAGGGGAAGTCAGCTATACTAGTTATTGTAGATCGGTTATCTAAATATGCTCACTTCTTCCCTTTAACTCATCTTTTTACTACTACGGGAGTTGCTCAAGTCTTCTTTGACAATGTGTTTAAATTACGTGGCCTACCAAAATCCATTGTTTGTGATAGAGATCCTGTATTTATAAGTAAATTCTAGACAGAGTTGTTCCGTCTCAATGGCACAAAATTCAACTTGAGTTCTGCTTATTATCCTCAGACAGATGGGCAGAGTGAAGTTGTGAACAGGACCTTGAAGATGTACCTTCGTTGTTTTTCAGGGAATCATCAGAAGAAGTGGAGTGAATGGATTTCTTAGACTGAGTATTGTTACAATACTAGTTGGCATTCTTCAATTAAAAGTACCCCTTTTGAGGTAGTGTATGGAAGACCACCACCAACATTGCTCACCTATGTACCAGGGACGGCCAAGGTTGAAGCTGTGCAGAATCAATTGATGGAGAGGGACAAAAAGCTTAAGGAGTTAAGACTTGTTTTATTCAAGTCACAGAATAGGATGAAACAAGTATATGATCACTGACACCAGGAACGTGAGTTTGAAATTGGGGATTGGGTATATCTTAAACTCCATCCTTATCGGCAGCGATCTGTTGTTTTAAGAAAAAATCAGAAGCTTGCTCCTCTGTTCTATGGTCCATTCCAAGTGATTCAACGAATGGGAAAGGTTGCATATAGATTAAAATTGCCGGAAGGGTCGCCTATTCACCCTATTTTCCATGTTTCATTGCTCAAGAAAACATTGGGGGATAATCAGGGAGTCCAGGGAGAGTTGCCAGATGTGGTGGGAGAAGGAGATGTGTTACATGCTAAACCACAAGCCATTCTTAATTCCAGAGTCCACAAGAAAATTCCACAGGTGTTGGTCCATTGGCAAGGTATGTCCCCAGCTGAGGCTACATGGGAGAATTTGAGAGAGTTGAAGATGCAATTTCCTTCTTGGCATCTTGAGGACAAGATCTTTTTTAGTGGGGAGATTTGTTACGTGCCTAGGGTTATTTCATGTAAGGGTGTAAGGGTATTATCACATGTGAGAGTTAAGTTGTTATTATCACGTGTTATGTTAGGGTTTTATTATCATAAGTAAGTAGTTATGTTGTATCGGTTGTTATCATATGTAAGTTGGTCATGGGTAGTAGTTTGTAATGGGTAAGTAGTGGGGTATCCATTAATGAACTATAACTACTTTAATTAGTTTCCTAGCTCCTTCTTATGATGGATTGATGGATGCGTACTGCTATTTTTTTTTCCATTAATTAAGTAATGATTCATCATATATATGCATGCTTTGTCGTCTTACACTTTCGCCCCGTTTGGAAGCTAGGAAAAAGAAATTGAATTTGAGGAGAGAGACATAAATTTTTATTCACATGTAAATGCTTTCTTATTCTTAACCAAGTCAAGTCAAGTGATACTCTTCATTCTCTTCTTCTATGTTGAAGTCATTGTAAGTTCAAGTATTAATTAGAGAAGAACAACTTGCCTAGTGCAATTGGTAGAGTGTGAAATGTAAAACCCCACATTACCAGGTGGTCTCGAGGTTGAACCGGCGGTATTAAAAAATAAGGGCCGTTATGGATACTTTACAGCATGCACACACACACGCATACCTCTAATAAGCTGATTACAAAACGTTGAGTAATATAAAATATTAAAAAATAGGCAGTGGCTCGCTTCTCGGTCTAGTCTGGTCTAAACATATGGTTTTTATTTTGAGGTAGCCCCAAGCATACCACTACGCATAGCCAGTGCTGTTAGGATTTTTATGTGGGTTTAACTGATACCGATTGATCCATTGGGCCCAAGCAATTATAGACCCACTCTGATTAGGAAACTCCTAGCTCTTTCCATTATGAGAATGGAATAGGGTTTTAGGGATTCTATTATAAATAGAATACTGACGATCCCTGCAGCCATTACTTTTACTTTAATGCCTTATTGGTTTTGGGAGTACGGCTTTCTCACAAGAGCAAGTGCACAGAAAGAAAGGAAACCCTAGAGTAAGAGGCTGTAGAAGATCTCAGTAGAAGGACTCCACTTGCGTAGTTCGTCATTGTCATCTTCATGAGAGTAATGTTTAACCACATGGGACAGAGGTTCATGATCAATGTTCATGGGACACAGGTACTTCTTTATTCTCATTTATGGTTTATATCATGGTTGTCCCATTGATTATTATAGGTATGATAAATCTATACGGTTATGTATTTTAAGATGAGATATTTTATTGTTCTTGGTTTAGGGACTATACCCATGATTAATCTTTTATGATTGGTTGATGATTCTTGTATTCTAAACACTATAGGGTTATTCATATGTTTAATATGGTAAAGAATCCCCAACAATTGGTATCAAAGCGAAGCCTTACAGTGTTAGAATCAAGTAAAATTGATTTTGTATAAGTTTGTGTCCCAAATCATGAAAATCGTAATTTTACTATTATCTAAAGATCCCGTATGGAAAAACTTTCTTCACGAAAGTTGTAGAGCACGAAAAGACAGTCGCAAATGATTACCACAGAGACACGACCTTGATGAACCTCCTTGATGAACCTCCGATGTTGGCTTAAGGGTACCCGGATGATTGTTATCATTATCACATACCTTGGATTGCAAAAATTCCTCGTGGGCTTTTTGAGTTGCAACGATTACCTCAGTTGGAAATTGAAATCCATCGTCTCTGAGAGAAAGTAAATCCAATTGGAGGAAGTTGCAGGGGTGATGTATTCCAATTTAGCACGCACTCACACGACTCAACACCCTTGCAACCTTCACAACCCGCGAGCACCCTGATCACTCCGCCCTCCCCAGCCTCAGCTTCCACCGCCTATTTTTGTTAACCCATCACCCTTGCAACATGCATCTCATTCACCTTTCTGCCCAGTAATTCATTCTCCACCAACGTTGACCTACTTCTTATTACCCCACCTGCTATTCAATCATCATCTCTGTTGCCCTGTGAAACCAGAACTGGTCATTCCTCAGCAATCCCCACCCCCATGACCTACAAACCAAACACTTCAACCTCCCGTACTTGTAACACCCAGTCCCCAATCATATGAACCTATATGATTATATTAAAACCATGCTATTTATGTGTTATTTTGATGATCATATGAAGCATGAAGCACAAATAGGAAGACTAGGGACCATATAACGAAATCAAGGGAAAGTTTATATTTCCGTTACATTTACTCAAACTTTCACATCCGATTCTCGCTAAAAAATAAACTTCTACCTCGCTCTCCTTCTCTCCTAGTACCTTAAAATACCTAAATTACCTCTCTTTTTTTTTTTTTTTAAATTTTGTTCACCTTGTAAAGCGTAACTGTCATTACCATTTATTTTGTTTTATTTAAAATGGGACCCACTTCTTCGTCCCACTTCTTCTTCTTCGATCTTCTTCTTTTATTTCTCCGCAGAACATTAGGAGGGTTGGTTATCGAACAAAGAAACCCGCCAAGTGAGATCTGTCCCACTTGGAAGTATTAACTTAAGTTTGATTTTTTGTTTATCCGCCTTTTGCTCAGGATCGATTGAGATTGAGGTGCAATAATTTCTTATGCCAAAAATAAGGCTCAAAAGCATGTAAAGTACCCAATTCATTTAGGAAAAAAAAAAAAAGAGAGAAAAATGAACTGGACATATTATACAGTTTTCAGACTAAAAAAAAAAGAGAAAAACACAAAATTCGTTTTTAAAACGTTAACTTAAAGAGCCTAAATTAGTGTACAGGTCCTCCAACCGTTGGATCACTTATTGGGTGCCCAATTAATTGAAAATGATCTTTTTCCATAAGGGGTGAGGCCACTAGCTACTGCCTGCTTCTGTGGTTGTGATAGCTTCTCTCGTATAGAGCCTACTCCAATCATGACTTCAAACATTTTCTCTCTTACTTTGGTAGTTCTCAACTTACCTCATATATATGATGACTCAGTGACAAGGATTTAGTTATCCGTATTGGTATTGATATCGGTCTCAACTGATACTTATACGATACCGATTTGAGATCTGTTGTATAGTTTTAGATCGAACAATATTATTCCTATATTTCATAAAACTTAGGTTTTTTTTTTTTTTTTTTTTTTTTTTTTTAACCCCTGATACCGATACAATACCCAATCTTGCATCAGCCAGGTATTGGGATTGATCTCAGTCGATATTGATATGAAGCGGCCGATACAGCCGATCAGATACCGATACCTAAAACCATGCTCAGTAACGATCCAAATCTGTTTGGATGAATACTTCCAACTTTCAAGTGGGAAAGATGTCTCTTGGGATCATGATTTCAAGTATTGGTCTGGGATTGACCATATCGGATCAGTATCGTCTGAGACCGATCCCCGAACCCTAACCGATCTAGATCAATTATCCGTATCGTTTGAGGGCTAAAATAGTAAAAAAATAATACTTTTTAAAAAGAATAGGGGAAAAATCGACCGATACCCACCGATCCGATCCCTAAATCCTGCTTGGGATTCTTTGTTTGATAGTAATCCTTTTGATTTTGTTTGGTAACTCGTTACAATGGTCAATGTCATAGCTAACCATAGTGAGTGAAAAGAGAAATTGTAAAAAAAAGGAAACGGATGATATGGGTTTTCAAACGGTGCAGGAGGAAATAATAATTAAAGTAGTTTTATATATTTCATTATATATAATTATGGAAGAGATTCAACAGCATTAATATTCCAATCTATCTAATAATAATAATAAGATAAGACAGCGTAGATGATGGATAAAAATCGTCTGTTGTTCTCCATCTCTGTTTTTCCATGTTTTGCTAGGTGCAGAACACGACACGTGGACGATTCATTATCAACGGTCAAGATGCTTGCTTGGTTGAAGCTCTATCAAAACCGGGTTGAGGTAAGTGAACCAGACCGAGTATGTATGACCCAACCCAACCCAACCCGTTAACTTTTACTCCATCTCGCCGGCGGCGAATGATCTTTTGCGGAAGATGCTTTCAAAGGATGTCTCCAACAGATTCTCCGCCGAGCAAGTACTCGGTAAGTGTGATATTTCCTTTCACGTTCTTAAATCGTTTGAACTGCCATGGATTAGTGTCTTGGAGATGGATCCCTCTTTCTTGATTGAAAATTTTTCGTTATGGATTTTTATTTCTGAAATCAACAATTTGTGTGCAGTGTTTCTCTTTACCTTTACTTAATCTCACGATTTTTCTTGGTTGCCAATTTTTTGATCTTGGAGCGACTATTTTTCTGATTTCTTGCTTCAGTTTTTTAATTTCCCAGTAATTTTCTCATCAGTTTGTACTCTCTCTCTCTCTCTCTCTCTCTCTCTCTCTCTCTCTCTCTCTCTCTCTCTCTCTCTCTCTCACCTGTTTGTACGATGGTTCATTCGGTTCCGCCGGAGCGGTGGGTGGTTGAATGTTTCACTTTATTTAAGTCCGCCGTATGTCTTATGACATACTACGGTGGGCGTTTTGATCGCCATTCTCCCCTTCCGTTTCCCGTGTCTTTGACACGTTCCGGAAGCTTCCGAATGCGTAGGTGCAAGCTAAGTGACTCTTCCGTTAAAGAAGTTTTAGTTTCCCATTTTTAGGTCTCTTTTTTCCTGGTTCTGTATTTGTCTACTTTCTGTTAGTTTGTTTCCTCGGTTGGTTTTATTAGCGATTGCATTCCTTTTTCTCCGTTTCAATCACTGATATATCTCTGATCTGTGTTTCTGTTCAAAATTTTCAGGGCATTGAGAAAATAGGGTGAAGAAGAAGAAGAAGAAGAAGAAGAAGAAGAAGAAGAAGAAGAAGAAGAAGAAGAAGAAGAAGAGGAGGAAACAGATTTTTAGGGAATGAGAGAGATAACAGTGTGAATAAGAAGAAGAGAGGAGTTAACGGGTTGGGTTGGGTCATACATACTCGGTCTGGTTCATTTACCTCAACCCGGTTTTGGTAGAGCTTCAACCAAGCAAGCATCTTGACCGTTGGTGATGAATTGTCCACGTGTCGTGTTCTGCACCTAGCAAAACATGGAAAAACAGAGATGGAGAACAACAGACGATTTTTATCCCGTAGATGGTCTGTATGACAGTCAAGATGAGGAGAACAATGGCAGCAACAAGTGATATGAATGACCATGGGCTATTAAAATAGTTAAGCATTAGGCTTGCCTTCCATTTGTGACATCTTATATTGCAATACTTCTCCAGTTGAAGGCGTGCAGGGACTGTATAATAAGGACTTATCACAACATCCTTGAGAAGATTGTTAAATAACCGAGCCACCTCAGTTGGGTCACCAAGCATGATCACAATAATTCCTTTATCCTGCAACAATTCCACATCCATGTGAGAATCAATGAGACCATCCATGAAGGCTGCAAACTCCGTGATATTACTACAATTGTCGGTGTATTGCTCATAGGAAATTAGGTTTCGGAAAATAATCTCTGTTCCATGGTTAATTCTTATACTTGGGATGGTCAAAACTCCTTTTTTTCAAAAGTTATGTTCATGCTTGTTGAGTTCTTGTTCTTCTCAAACTTGACACCAGCCTTGTTGAGCTCTGTTGCACATCGAATAGGTGTAACCCTACTTTTCTCCAATATAGTGAGAAGACCAAATCCTTTTATTACAAAATTTTGGTCTGGTTCGACGAGGCCTCTTGGTACAAAATCAAGCAAATGCTTTGGTCCATGATCATGATAGGATTGGAAATTGATAGTCCTCTACAAGGAGCATAATCAAAATTTGTTGTAAAATGATTGGATAAATATCAGTCTGGAACTTGGTCCTTGTTGGTTTTCAAAACAAGTTTTAAAAACAAATTAAAATTCAAAATAACTTCAAAACTAGTTTTAATTAAAGGGGGGTTTTATAACTCTTTAAGTCTCTTTTATATAGCTTCTTAATATGTTCAGTTGCTACAAGATATTACATAGCCTTCTCTTTTGTAGCCCCTAAAGAGAGTTATATTTATTTAGTTTTAAGAGATCTTAATTTCTTTTCTTTAAGTTTCATTTATTCCTTATTTTTAAAGCTCTTTTGATTTCTTTCTTTTACTCCTCATCTCATTTGTCTTATACATAGGGGGAGCTTTAGCATTTGGTAAACACGAACAAGTCACTTGAGGAATTCAAGTGTGTGTTGTCAAGTTTTCTCATTTATTGAGTTTTAGTTGGATTTGTATGTCCATTTTGTGAGTGTTTTGTTTTTAGTCTGAGCACAACCCTATAGCATTCGAAGGGGTCCAGTAGTGGAGTGCACGATTACTGGGGGAGCCATCGGACTGTTTTATCTTGGAGGCCAATTTGCAATATTCCCAGTTGCACCATAGGGGGCATCTACGGTCTTAAGGACAGTGTCAAGTGCCACGACTCAACCCACAATTTTTTCTAACAATCTTTGTTTCACGTATGAGGAATATTTCATACTGGTGATAGATTGAAAGTTCTCTTATCAAGAAGGCGACATTGAGATTTGCTCTCTCAATAATCTGACACAATTTTCCCTACAGTCTTCCATGTATCATCTACAGCAGCTTCTTGAGAAGCAGAAGAAGAACCTCCTTGAATGTTTACTCTGTATAATGCCTCAAGAACAAAGAATGGAAGCTGATTTTCGAGCAAAATCAGGTCAAGTGAAATTAGAGAATTCCACTTCGCATCAGACAGTGATTCAACTTGAAAGAGTAGTACCTCAAGTATGAAACAACCATCCACTACCATCATCATCACAAGTCTATCATCTCTATGATATTCTTCAATAATATTCATCACATCTGGATAACATTGGCAAATCTTATCTTCCAAATCTTTCACGGCTTTAATGTAATCAGACAAGGCAGCTACTCCAGGTCGATTCAGAAATTTTTTAAAGTAGCGGATCTTACGCATTTCCGTGGATTGCAGTGCGTTGGTGGCCATGGTGAAAAGGGCCAATGGAGACGATGTGAGGTATATAGGCTTCTGGGTTTTCTTTTACTGTGTCTTAGGTACTCCATATATAACGTATTCTGATGGCAACGAAGGAATCTTCTTTAGTTTTTGCTCTATTGGTAATTCCACCACCGCCTTATCACTTTCAAGATGAGTTTGTTCATTTTTCTTTTCCACAACGCCGCTAGAAGAAGAAGTCATTGGTGGGTTTCGGTCCATAACTAATAAGAAACGCTTTAATTAATAAAACTCTAGAAAGTACTTAAATCACCATTGTTTTGTCAAATATAGCATACAGAGATCATCAAGAAGGGTATTAAGAAGCTTACCTAGCTTTTAATTCTGTGTTAATATATATATATATATATATATAGTGCACAGCAGCACAGAAATCAGCTGGGAACTGAAGGAATTCTTGAGATAATGTAAAGAGAATGAATTTAAGAGCTAGAGGGAAATGGAGAATGAATGTAAAGAGAGGATATTGAACTTGAAGGAATTGATCGATGTCTCCTCTTCTCAATCCCCTTGTGTTTAGGCATAACCTCATCAGCCGAATATATATCGTACCTCACCGCTAGTTGCAGAGGATGTGGACTCTCTTTTTAGAAAAGTCTAAAATCAACCTAATTGTTTTTCAAAACTACTGACAACATATAGCTAGAGCCTAGATCCAAAACTATGTCTACTATGAAATTTCCGAAAGTATTTGGGGATGGTGAATTATATTCCAACATTATCCCTTCTTTTTTGGTTCTGAGCTAGCTTCTTCATATGCAACTTATCTGATCAAGACTTCCTCCACATTATCACTTCATTTGTGGTTCTAAGCTAGCTTCTTCATTTGTATGTACCTGATCATTACTGATCATGACTTCCAACATTATATCTGCTTCTGTGGTTCTGAGCTAATTCCCTAGTAAATTATATGATGAGTCGAGTTAAGAAGGATCCAAACCCGTTTGGATGCATGAAATCTCCAAAGTGGAGAAGATCGACATCTCCCATGGGAAGGTATGAGCTTCTTTCTATAATTGGGACCTCTGATCATGACTTGTAACCTTGTCTCTTGCTTTTGAGCATGGTTCTCAGTTTCCCTCACAGATACTCAAGAACGATCCAAACTTGTATGAGGGGTAGATAAGTAATTTACACTTAAAACATAACCAATCCCTAATTTCATAAAAACTGCCTGCAATTTGATGAGAGTGAAAATGGGGAAAGGGTCCTCAAAAAACTATGTCGAACCTAAAATCAAATTTTTAAAAGAGAACTTACCATACAGAGAGAGCCTCAGTGTTTGATTGTCAAAAATGAAAAGAAAAAGAAAGAAATTTTTTTTTCTGAATTTAAGGAAGATTTACAGAAATTGTAAAAAGTATCAAAAAGATTTTGAATTTAACCGGCACTATGGGCGGAATTGTTGTGAGATTTGAAGTCTCGGACACACGTGGTGATGGGGTAAACGACATGAGTGGGACAGACAGGAATGCCTTAACTATAAAACTTCTCTTTATACAGAAATGGTCAAAATTTTCAAAAAAAATTAATGTAACAGTCACTATTGGAAATTGGTAGGGAGTGTTGGAATTGAGGAATAAATGTCGATGAATGTGGATAATGGATAAGTTCTTGTACGAGAATTATTTTTTTCATACTAGATTTACTATTCTGGGACGATGAAACAGACGAGAAGTGGAATTATAAGGTTACATTGGACCCGAGTTTTGCTTGAAAATCAGCTTTCAATCTTTGTTCTTGAGGTATTATACAGAGTATTCATTGGGGACAATTCTTCTGATGATGATCAAGAAGCCGAAGTTGCTAATATATTTAATGGATAGTCTCATAGATTCTCGCGAGGATGTAGAATTGCTGCAGAAGACTGGAATTATTAGAACCATGCTAGGTGACCCAAGTGATGTAGCTCGATTATTTAAAAATGTACTCAAAGATATTATAGTAATTTCTCGTTATACCAGCGGCGTTCGCCGTGATGTGGAGGATTATTACAATATAAGACGTCACAAATGGAAGGCAAGACTGATGTGTAACTATTTCAATAATCCATGGTCAGTCATGTCACTTGTTGTTGCCATTATTCTCCTCGCCCTTGACCTTCACACAGACCTTTTATGCTGCCTTATCTTATCATTCTTAGATATAGATTTAGATTTGATTAAATTTAATTTCAGCTTAATGTACCACGTACAAATAAATTCAAGAAGATAAGGAATTGAAGGGGGAAAGTTTCTTCAAATTGTAATACTTGTAATACTTCTCAATTTTTTATTTTATTTTTTAGCAAGCAACATACGTTCCAAAGAAGTAAGATGATTCAAACCCTAAACTAACCTCTCCTTTGAGCGAGGTTCCGTTGCAGGAATGGGTCGGTCAGAGAAGTGAGAGAGGTAACTGAGAGAAGTGTCTGGCTCAGAGAAGCACGAGAGGTAACAAAGATCGAGGGAGAGAGGTAACTGAGAGCAAGAGTTCAAATTTCTCTCTTGTATTGGGATGGTGAATGGTCGGTTCAATCCAATTTAAGAGTTCCTAAACCGGTTTTGGTGATAGCATCTTCTCTCCAGATCTGGATCGTCCACCTCAGCATTGCCCCTTGTTCCCTTCTGCAGGTAGAATAACACAAGAAAAGCAAGATGAGGAATAACATAGGATTTAAATCCTCCCGATGGTATTCTAATTCTTGAATGTGTTACGTGTATGCATAGATTTGCTTAGTTTGACAATACGGCTTGTCACGCTACAAAGGACCCGTTATTTGATACTTTTTCATAATGATATATTACTTTCAAATTATTTTTTTTAAGACCTTTTATATTCTTATTTAAAATAATTTCTAAGAATAAGATTAGACATGAGGCAATTAAAAGGAAGCCTCAAATTCTAAACACACCTATAGATGTCATTCAGACACTCCCATAAATATATAAAAGAAAAGTAAGTACTTCAATCGAAGGCTGTTTTGAAATCTCTTGCAACAATTTACTATTGGTGTACGATGCCCTGTATTCTGTCGCAGTTTAATCCAAGAAGTACCGGTGCAAGCCCCCCAATAGAACGGCAATCCGGGTTTTTAACTATATATTTGTAGCGAGATTCTCTTTCTCTATAAGCAATCTGAGAGAAGTGTGACGATGAGCACTGTAACCCTATTCTCCATTGATAGTGAGACAGGAATCTCATATCACCAAGGAGGTAGGTAATCTTGCCAAACCTTGTGTGCTTTTTTTTTTTGGATCGTTTTAGGGTTACGATTCTATGTTTACTGCCTTAACACCAATATTAAGAGATAGTATTATCCCAAGTTTTCGATAAGATGTCCTCAACATACATAAATAGAGTACTGGATTTTACTTACGCAGTCCTCCTCCTCCCATGAATATAATTAATTTATTTCAAGAAATCAAGGTTAGAGCATTTTGTTTTGTTTCTTCTACACTATTTCTTGATCGTTTTGAATTATGAAGTTGCTACTGATCTCTCCTCTGATTGTTGAAATTCAATGGCCCATGCTATATGGCGATCTATCTTCAAATCGATGCTTGTAGACCTATATTTTGCATTTCAGAGTAATGTTTAGGGTATTGTATTTTTAGTAATTGTTGTCTCAGTAGCTGATTAGTTCATTTACTATTGATGGCAATGCCGAAGGTAGGGTGGGGTTCCATTCCAGTTTTTTCGTCCTAGTTTTGATTGTCCATTAGTTCCTGTAATCATTTTTTTTTTTCTTCTTAATATAATTGATCTTTTAACTGAGAGAGAGAGAGAGAGAGAGAGAGAGAGAGAGAGAGAGAGAGAGAGTGAGTGTGTAATGAACATATACCAAGTGAGGGAGGACAAGCGAAGGGAAAAGAGACTAATGAATATCTACCAATTGAAGAAGGACAAGCAAAGGGAAGAGAGAGAGAGAATAATGAATCTCTAACCAAGTGAAGAAGGACAAGCAAAGGGAAGTGCATTAATTCTTAAATTCACTCACAGGTTTGGAATCTATAAATTATCTTTAACTCATCAGGACCAACAACCAAAGCCAAGTACTTTGGATTTTTAAATTTTGATTTTACATGTCTAAAGCCAATGTGTATAGTAGTAAAAGGTGAACCCAAAAAACCATTAAAAATCCAGAGGTCGAACTATTCCTTTCTTGATTTTGTTTTGATTTGGGGTTATATGAAAACTATAGAACCGAAATCGGATCAAATCCAGAGGTGAACACGAAACCACCACCCCCCCCCCCCCAAAAAAAAAAATCATTATATATTTTGGCATGTCAGATAAAAGGTTTGATCTGTATGTTAGTAGTTTTGAAAAACAAGGGTGAATTTAGATTTTTCTTTGAAAAGGGCTGTGAATGAAGAAGAAGAAGCCCCATCATTGTGTTTCATCTATATAAATCCAGATGAGGTTATTACCTAAACACAAGCTATTGAGAAAAGGAGACGTTTCATTCTCTTTACATTATCTGAAGAATCCTTCCTGTTCCCAGCTTCTTCTTGTGCTGCTGTGCACCATATTAACACAGAGAATTAAAAGCTTAGGTAAGCCTGTTGCCCTTCTTGATCTCTATATGTTATTTTCCAAAACAAGAGTATTTTTTTTTTTTTCCCCTCTTACTTCTGATAAGGGCTGTGAAAAAAGAGAAGCTCCAATATCTATATATTCGGCTAAGGTTAGGCCCTTCATTCTCTTTTTATTTCCAAGATTTTACTATTTTTATTGATGTAGCCATGGAGGCATGGACTATCATATAAAGAGGGGATTCCTACGAGTCCACATCCTCTGCAGTGAGCAGTGAGGTGCAGTGAGCATCAGACGGTTGAGAGCATCTGGGCACGCATCCCAAGGGGCTCCCAACCACCTGATGCTCACTGCACCAGTATAGTGGCTGCAAAAGATTTTCACACGGATTCTAGTACACCAAGATCCTATTGATGAAGTGGAAAATATCCTTTACTAATGCAATCAAATCATACCGACAGGAGTAGATATGGAGATTCTGTTGTCGATGGTGCATAGAAAATTGGTCCTTTAATATATCGATTATACAAAAAACTCCAAATAAAATTAGGTGAATTATTCATTCTTACTTTTGTGTAGACATATGAGGTGGGCTGTAAAAAGATGGCCCCTATTCCTGACAGTCTGCCCATGTGCCTAAATGTGAAAGAATGCAAGCGGATAGGATTCTCACGCCTTGTTAGGGAAAAACAAGACTAAGGCCTGACCCAGCCCGTCCTGAACCCTTATCATCTGCATCATTTTTAGGGTTGTGTTTCTACAGATGTAAGGTGGGTCATCGGGTTTGTTCCTATTTTTTTATTAATCTCATAATAACTTTTTTTTTCCTTTTTTTTTTTTTGGGTTCAGTAGACCTTAAGGAGAGTTGGGTAAAGTATTGGTCTTTACCAACTAGAAGAAGCGATGGATGATGGAGAGGCTATATCTGTTGCAGATGTGGTATTGGAATTAATAAGGGAAAAACTAGACAAGGTGCCTTCTTTGCCTTCAGATTACAGTATATACCGAGTACCTGAGTCACTGGTAAAAGAAAAGCCAGAAGCTTACATTCCTTCCAGGGTCTCCGTTGGCCCTTTCTACCATGGTCATCGACACTTACAACCCATGGAAGCACGTAAGATGCGTTATTTCAAAAAATTTCTAAACCGGCAACCTGAAGCAACCTTGTCTAATTATATTAAAGCCGTGAGAGATTTGGAAGAAAGATGTTACCAATGTTATCCAGATGATTTGAAAATTGAAAGAAACAGATTTGTGATGATGATGGTGGTGGATGGTTGTTTCATACTTGAGCTACTACATTGGGATGAGAACGTAACTACGTCGTCAGATGGGAAGTGGAGTAATCTAGCTACTCTGGACCTGATTTTGCTTGAAAACCAGCTTCCAATCTTTGTTCTTGAGGCATTATACCAAGTATTCATTAATGGCAGGGTCAATGATTCTTCTCATCAAGTAGCCACCGCCACCGCCACCGCCACCGCCACTGCCACCGCCTCTGTGGCGGCTGCAGCTGATGATCATACAATAAGGACCCAACTCTATGGTCTTATTTGTAAGTACTTTGTACCTAATATTTTGAGATCACTCCTTCGCAAAGAATACATAATCAATTACTCCTCCCGTGATCACATTCAAGAATTAAAACCAGAGGATGTCGACAGACCAAAGCATTTGCTTGATTTTGTAAGACGATTCCTCCTCCCACCACCACCTCCAAAGTACTCTTCTGAACAGCCAGAGGAGACATATGATAGCCAAAGGAAGAACAAGTGTTTGCAATTTGTACCAGCATGCGCCCGTGAGTTGTGCCTAGGGGATGGGATAATAGTTATGGAACGAGGTGTGCAGGCTGCCCTTCAGCGTGTCAATGTGCCCAACGTGCATCCAACAGTTGGGAAGCATTTAAAATGCGTGCCTGGATTCTGCAAGCCGTTAGAGGAGCTATGGCGCTCTGGAGAGGATCTCGATCCAATGCTTGTCCGGTGTGCGACAGAGCTAGAGAAGGCGAGTGTCAAATTCGAGAAGAACAAGAAGGTGACAAGCTTGTTAGACATAAAATTTGACAAGAAGAAGGGAGTTTTGACAATCCCAAGTATAGCAATTGATGATGGAACAGAGATTATCCTCCGAAACCTCATCGCCTATGAGCAATACATAGATGATCATAGTTATATCACAGAGTATGCAGACTTCATGGATGGTCTCATTGATACTCGAGAGGATGTGGAATTGTTACAGGATAATGGAATTGTTGTGACAACCGGTGATCCAACTCAGGTGGCTCAATTATTTAACAATCTTCTCAAACAAGTTAGGGTACTTGTTCGTGATACCACACTTGTTCGCCTTGAAGTGGAAGAGCATTACAATATAAGATGTCACAAATGGAAGGCAAGCTTGATGCTTAACTACTTCAATAGTCCATGGTCATTCATATCACTTGTTGCTGCCATTATTCTCCTGGCCTTGACCATCATACAGGCCATTTATGCTGTCTTATCTTATCATAGATAGATAGATTTGATTACATTTATGTCGTTGAATCTCTTATATATCTTAATGAAATATAACTACTTTAATTTCTTCTTTTTTTATTTTTTGGGGGGTGGGGGGCGCTTATGATGAGTATCCAATTCCATGGGTCCATACTAACCCCACAACCACATAGACCGAATCATATCGAGTATTTGGCTTGATTAGTCCGACGGGTCCACATTGACCCTACAACCGCATTGACCAGATCAGACTGGGGTTAAATAAGAACCATTCAATTTTCACTAAAAGCAGTGAAAAACACTAACCACCCCTATCTAAATAGACTCAACGAGGTAAGAAGAGTCAAACTAAGAACCACAAGATTCCTAAGACTAACAATCCCTTATCAACTCGGCTACCACTTTGGGATTACTTTAATTTCCTCTTCTTCTTCCTCTTCCTCCTCCCCCTTTGAGATGTTATTATTTTCAATATTTTATATAGTGGCCAATACTTTTTAGCCCTGGTAAGCCAATCCAAATTAGTATCGAATTGACATCAACAAAGACCGATCCCAACGCTAATTACTAAAAGTCATCAAACATATCAATGTATCAATCACATGATAATGAACCAAAGATGACTCACCCAAAAAAAAAAAAAAAAAATTCTTTGAACCTAGTTAGTTTCATTTGCAGTTAGAACGAATGAGGAAAAAGTGCTGGAATCCTTTACATGGTTGGCATATGATTGAGATGGAAAGCTATTTGACAAAATGACCATCAAGATAATTCTCCATCTCATGCCCATCCAATGATATGAACTAAACAAATCATCGCTCAGCTTCACAAGGAAAAAACTGCCCTGCTGGAGATTGTCCAGCACTGCAGTGAAGGAGAAATCTCCTTTCCTTAAAACCCATTGGAATAAAGGAAGGATGGAAAGAAAAAGCGAGAGGAGAAGGTGGAAAAGAAGATACAACAGAAATATACATGGCTGGCTAGAACCGGAAGCCCTAATACTAGGACACCGAAGAATAGTTCTTGGTCTTCCATATAGAAGCCCAAGCCCTACCCACAGCCCTTCTAGATGAGGATTTATACAGTGGCTTTGGTTCTGGATCAACCGAAAGGGGAACTTCCACAACATCACTTTCCTCAGACCACTTCTGTGTCCGAACAGGTAATACTGGATCCCTCTGACGCTGCTCCCTGAATAGCATCAAAAGCTTCTGTGCCCTCTCTTTCCCTCTTGCCGTTC
>NC_056559.1:16024345-16085286 GCF_013358625.1 Macadamia integrifolia | reverse complement strand
GTTAAGTATCACTCCCTATGCTACGCACCTTTCCAACAGGGTTGAGGTGTTGGATAACCCATTGTGGTATGTTTGATGTGCCTTTCTGAAGTGCCATTCCCGCGGTAAGATGTGATTTTTGCCAGAGGTGGGAACCTATCCAGCGTGATCAATGTGTTACCGGTGCCGTGACTGCCAAGAGGGGGTTATCAAGGGTTTTCTAGATGACCCATGGACGCATATGGGGATCGACAGACTTCTATTCACTGCTAGGCTTTGTATCCTTGATTAGTCGATGTCGGTTCTGAGACAAAGGATACAGCCTAATGCACTGTAATAGCATTTACCAAACTTAGTTTGTATTGTTAGGTGGATAATATATAAATGAAATGCATCATGAGCTTCATGGAGTATGTGTTTAATTTCTGTAATCATGCATCATAAATTATTACTGCTATTGTCTTACTTGGATGTGCTTGACCCCACCCCTCACTGAGCGAGTTAGAAAGCTCACCCCACGCATATACCCCTTTGTAGATGATGATACAGGTACCATGGTGCCAATGGCGGGTGACCCAGTATCTTTTGGGTCGAAGTATAGTGTGAGAACCTGGTGGATACCAGAAGTGGAGGAGCATGATCAGGACTGCGCATGCGACCACTGTGCTTACGCCACACTGTGAGATTGTACATCATATTTTGATACTTTGGGGTATAACCGTGGATTATACATTGCTTTTGAGATTATATTATACGCCATGGATGAATGTAACAGAATAACTCAGTTATCGCTGTTATATTACCATTATATGTTTTCCCCATTTTATTTATGATTTCGCTACTATACTTTGATTCCGTTGCCTATATTGGTTGTGATGTGAAATTGTGAAAATGTTAAGGTACTGCTATCAGAGATCCTGGTAGGTTTGTAAGATAGGTACGTGTCTTACTCACACCGTCAGTATTCCTAATAGTAAGTTGGGTCTACTAGGAATGGGGTGTGATAGCTATGGTATCAGAACGCGATGCTCTGTCTTAACTCACAATCTCGATCGAACCATGACTTGGGGAAATTATGATTAAATAAAAGTCTCAAGACAATAATAATAGAAATTTGCACAATTAGGAGACAAGTATAGGTGTTAAAGCCGTTTCATTATAATAGAGAACTTGAATACACAACTTACACTTTCATAAGAAAATAAAGTACTGAAAGCAGAAAATCCTAACTAGCCTAAGTCTAGGAAATTAAACAACTGAAGCAAATGACATAATGCAAAAGTTTAACTAAACCTAAAAATATCAAACTCAGATAAAAATATGAAAAGGAAAATCCTAAAAGCTACAGTGGTAAACATGCCACTACTCTTGCTGCTGCTACTGCTACTGCTACTGTTGGTTCTATCCTTGGCCCTGAGTCTGGTTCAGACCAGACGTTCCTAGAGGAGGCATCGGAATGCCGAGATGGAAGACCATCGCTTGTATCTGAGCCTCTAGGGAGGCCACTTCATTGTCCATAAGACAATAGGTCCTGTCCATGCTCTCAAGGCAGCCATCTATGCTCCTCATTAGTGACATAGTGGTATCCAAACAGGCCATAACATTATTGAGACCGTAAGGCCTCGCACCCCTAGTACTCTAAGATATAGAAGCCGCCATCAAATCCATAGCCTGAGGATTAGGTGGTGGAGCCCCACCAACCCCAGCAGCTTCTCGTCCTGCACCACCAACATCACCGACACCGCCACCTTCTACCTCCATAGGCTACTGACGCTCTCCTGGGATAGGAGTCACCTCCTGTAGATCTATGGTCATCTTCCTTAGAGAATCTTGGTTGAAGTCTGTGAGCTCTTCATCCAACTGTGTCTCACCCTCCAAGTCCACCCTAAAGCGGAGGAAGATGTCAGTCAATATCCTCCCGTAGCATAGGTTCCCAACTCGACAATCCTGCCTCTCGGATCGAATTATCATGGTCTATATTAAGAGGTAAGGAAGACGTATCTATACCCCCATGTATATGCAGTAAGTCACGTAGGCATGCAATACGGATACCTCATCGAAGTGCCCACAGGTGGGGAGGACGTTCAGCTGGATTGCCCGACAGACGACCTTTGGAGTGGTAAGGTAGTTGACTATGCAATCCCATCCACTGGCCTCCTTAGTCGGCATGTTGTTGACCTCTTGAAGGGTATCAGGACTATGGAAGTTATAGGCTGGAGTCCGAGGTGGGCAGTACACTAGATTACCTGCATCGTTGATCATCATAATATTAGCCAACTACCCTATGTTGAAGGAGATTTCCACCCCCTTTACATAGGAGGTGATCCGCATCTCTTCGTTACCCCAGTTCATACATTCCATGTTAGAGTAGAATAACCTGACCAATGTAGTGTAGTATCTGTTGGGTTTCAGCATGCGGTACCACCCGATCTCCTTAAACCGTTGATGAAGACAGAATGCGCGGAAGTCGTTGGTCTCATATAGACTCCTGGGCTTACGTTGCGGTGCTCAAAGAATTCTCAACAGTCTCGCTCAACCACAGAGCGAAATAGGATTGGGTTGAACTGATCGGTGGCGTCTTGCTCCTCTTGTATAAGAGCATGTCAGATACATAGACGATGTCCAGATATCGTTGTAAGATGATTCCTAAGGATTTGGAATGAAAACCTAGTTAAATGGCTAAATGCAAAATTCACAGAGAAGAAAATTAGAAAAACTAGGTTACAGAGAGGAGAAACATACCTTGGATGCAAATGCGGCACCAATCGTTCACAAAATAGCGAGTGGAAGGTAGGGAATGGGTAGCAAAATACTTCTTGGCCATTTCGAAACCTTTCCCCCGAGAGCAAATAGGGTTTTGTGTAAAAGAACCAAGACCCGAGCCTATATATAAACGTGTTGAATCCACCATAAACAGCCTACCAGAAACACTGGGCATGAATCTGGTGTCTGTTTTCGGTGAAATAAAATGTCTAATTGAGCTCTCTGTTTACTTCACCGGAAATAACACTGATATTTTTGGTGAATTAAACCATAATTCCAATGATATGACCCCCTGTTTTTGGTGGACTTTTTGGAAAAAAATCGTTTTTATTTTCATAATCTAAGATTTTATTTGGTTCCTTTAATGGGGTACCCCTTTGGGATACGTGTGTGATCGGATCTTAATACGTATGGACCCCACTTATGCATGCCCTAACCCTAATTTTACCTATTGTATATGTGTGGGACCCACTATGCATGCTCATGTTCCAATTACATGCAACCTTGTTTATGCATATGCACTAATCGGATTCCTTCACAGGAATCATGTCACACTGGAATACCGGATCCCGATCCCAATCACGCCCGTCGCCTCCCGCTTCCCCTACGTGGAATGTAATGCACCTCCTGCTCTGCCTATACTTATAGCCCAGGATGTGGCATCCATCATAAATAACATGATGCAGGAAGTGGAAGAAAGACAAAACCAGTTTATGACTGGGATTGATAATAGAATCCAAGCGATAATTGAAGCCCGTAATGCACCGCCTGCACCTCCTACTCCACCGACACCCGTTCCAGTACGCATTGGATCAGCTACCCTTCAAACATTTGGTGGGGCACAAGTGCATGGGCATGTGCAAGACCTAATGTCAGAATAAGCTCAAGCCCATGTAGAGGGCTGGATAGACTTGACAAAAATAATGGAGAAGTTTCAACGGCTTAGGCCCCCATGCTTCTCTAAGGTGGGCCAAGACCCGTTACACCCATCAAGATGGATTGGTGGGATGGAGAAGGCTTTTAGACTGATGGGCTGCAGTGATGAGTAAAAAATTTTGTGTGTGGGCTATCAGTTACAGAATGAAGCAAATGATTGGTGGAGTGCCACCAAACCTATTCTGAGGGCTAGTAACCCAAACCCTTCTTGGGCAAAATTCAAAGGGGCATTCTTTGAGAACAATTTTTTGGAAAGCTTTCGGGATAAGAGAGAGAATGAGTTCTCTCAGTTGGTTCAAGGTTCCCGGTCTGTGCTCGAGTATCAACAACGCTTTGAGGAGCTATACCATTTTGCTCCTGAGCATCTTAGAGGTGATAGAGCAAGGCAAACAAGTTGGAGAAAGGGTTGAGGTCAGGTAATGGGTCAACCATTGTGGGGTTGAAACTGCAGACCTATACTGAGGTGGTCCAAGTGGCCAAGTCTATTGAAGACCGGTATAGGGATAACTACACGGCTCAGCAAAGAACGAGAAAAAGGCCAATGGGAACTACTAATTCTAAGGGAGGAAACGAACCTTTTCGAGTGCCCTATGGCAAACCAACCTCAGTGCAGTTCAAGAGGCCTGATGCTAGTCAGACTTCCCAGCCCTCCCGGTCTAGTGCTGTATCTCAGTCTTTGGGATCGAGTCTGAGATGCTTTCATTGTGATCAGTCGGGCCACATGGCTAGGACATGCCCCTACCGAAGGCCAGGTGATGCACCCTACACTATGCCACCTAGGCCCCAGTAGACATATTCAACCCCTAGACCAGCGCAACCCCTATAGGGCCAGAGACCACAGGGCAGAGTGTTTGCTATGACTACAGAAGATGCTGAGGCTGCACTCGATGTAGCGACAAGTACATTGTTGATATCATTATTGCCTGCACATGTGTTATTTGACTTAGGAGCCTCACATTCATTCGTGTCATCGGCATTTATGAAGAAGATGAGAATTCCACCTAAGGGACTGACTCAATGTTTGGCTGTGAGCACCCCTAAGGAAGTGTGGTGGGTTTGAACTATATTTATGAACCTTGCCTAATGACCATAGGTGATCATGAGTTGAATGCTCACTTGATTGAGTTAGATATGACCACTTCGACGTGATTTTAGAAATGGACTAGTTTTTTGTATATAGAGCCAGTGTACTATATGCAGAGAAGGCTATCATTTTTAGACCTCGTGAGGATGATGAGTTTGTGTTCCAAGGGGATAAGCCCAAGAAACCCAAAAAGGTTGTCATATCCGCACTCTAGATGAAGAAGCTACTGAACAAGGGATGTTAAGGCTACTTAGCATCTATGATGGATACTGAGATAGAGATTAGGCCATTGATCAAACTAGATGTGGTGAGGAAATTTTTTAATGTATTCTCAAATGATTTGACATGTTTGCCCCCCAGACCAAGTGACAGAGTTTGCTATAGACCTACTCTCCGGCTCGGCCCCAGTGTCAAAGGCCCCTTACCGCATGACCCCCACAGAGTTGAAGGAATTGCAGGTGTAACTTCAAGACCTTTTGAAGAAGGGATTCATTAGACCTAGTGTGTCCCTATGGGGAGCACCAGTATTGTTCGTCAAGAAGAAGGACGGAAGTTTGAGATTATGTATCAATTACTGTGAGCTTAATAAGTTAACCATCAAGAACCAGTATTCTTTGCCAAGGATAGATGATTTGTTTGATCAGTTGCAGGGTGCCAAGGTGTTCTCTAAGATCGACCTTAGATTAGGCTACCACCATCTCAAGATCAAGGATAGTGATGCCAGTAAGACAACCTTCAGATCAAGGTATGGACATTATGAATTCTTAGTAATGTCATTTGGGTTGACCAATGCACCGGCTACATTTATGGATCCAGATATTCTAAGATGTCTTAGATAAGTTTGTGATAGCATTCATTAATGACATTTTGGTCTACTCCAAGAGTGCAGAGGAACATGCTGTTCACCTGAGATTAGTACCGCAACAGCTGAGAGAGAAGCAACTCTATGCCAAATTCAGCAAGTACGAGTTTTGACTGTCACAAGTGGCATTCCTAGGCTACATTATTTTAGCCAAGGGTATAGAGGTTGACCCAGGCAAGGTGAAGGCAGTTCTAGAATGGGAGACTCCAAGAGTGTAGTAGACATACGTAGTTTTCTAGGATTGGTCGAATACTATAGGAGGTTTATCGAGAACTTCTCTCGCATTGCTACTCCGATGACTCGACTCACACGAAAGGATGTAAAATTTGAGTGGTCTGATGTTTGTGAGAAGAGCTTCAAGGAGTTAAGGCAAAAGTTGGTATCAGCTCCCGTTTTGACTATCCTAACCGGTACAGGTGGTATGGTTGTTTATAGTGATGCCTCCAAGCTGGGATTGGGTTGTGTATTGATGCAGTATAGGAAAGTCATTGCTTATGCATCCCATCAGTTGAAGAATTATGAGAAGAACTATACCACCCATGATTTGGAGTTGGTAGCCGTGATTTTTTCACTGAAAATCTGGAAACACTAACTGTATAGTGAGAAGAGTGAGATCTTCAGTGACCATAAGAGCCTCAAGTACTTCTTCACCCAAAAGGAGCTCAATATGAGACAGAGGCATTGGTTAGAGCTGATGAAAGATTATGATTGTACTATCCACTATCACTCAGGAAAGGCCAATGTGGTAGCCGATGCACTTAGTCAAAAATCTCAGTCACTAACTCTTGCATCACTGACCACCAATAAGTATCTCCTAGAGGAGGCCAGGAAACTAGACTTGGAGCTATTAGTAGAGGGTGTCACCTTGTCACTATCGGCATTGGTTGTACAATCTACTCTGGTGGATAAGATCACTGCAGCTCAGGTTACTGATGCAGAGTTGCAGAAGCTGATAGCAGAGTTCCAGCAGGGAACCCAAAAGGACCCAAATTTCTCTGTAACTGAAAGCGAGATTCTTAAGTTCAAAGGGAGGTTGTGTGTGCCTAGTGATGGTGATTTGAGAGACACATAGCTTTCCATACTCGATTCACCCCGGCAGTACTAAAATGTACAAGGACCTCAAAGGCTCCTACTGGTGGAAAGGAATGAAAAATGATGTGGCCATGTATGTGTTTAGATGCCTCACATGCCAGCAAGTAAAAGCTGAGAGACAAAGGCCTCATAGGTTATTGCAGTCCCTGCCTATTATAGAGTGAAAATGGGAGAATATTACCATGGACTTCATCATAGGCCTACCAGGTACACAGAAGGGTATGGATGCCATTTGGGTAGTTGTGGATAGCTTGACTAAGGTAACTCACTTTATCCCAATCAAGATCACATTTTCTATGGATAAGTTGGCCAAGTTGTATGTCGATAACATCATCAGGTTGCATGGTGTACCAGTTAGTATCATCTCTGATCGAGATCCCAAGTTCACTTTCAAGTTTTGGACATGTGTACAAAAGGCCATGGGCACACAGTTGGCTTTCAGCACTACCTTTCACCCTCAGACCGATGGTCAATCGGAGAGGACTATTTAGACATTGGAGGACCTACTCTGAGCATATGCCTTGGATATGAGCTATAGTTGGGATGATCATATTTCCCTTATTGAGTTCTCCTACAACAACAGTTATCAGGTCACTATTTAAATGTTCCCATTCGAGGCACAGTATGGCAGGAAGTGCTAAACTCCACTCTATTGGGATGAGGTTGGTGAGTGACACATTTTGGGTCCAGACTTGATACAGGCTACTAGTGAGAAGGTGAATGTGATCAGAGAAAGGATCAAGGCAGCTCAGTCCAGATAGAAAAGCTATGCGGATGTTAGGAGGAAGCATTTGGAGTTTGGTGTTGGAGATAAGGTGTCACACCCCGTTCGCACAGAACTGGGCCAGTGACCGGGTTAACATCGGTTAACCCAAACCTACCAGGATCATCTGATATTGTATTCCACCACAGCATACATACAACTAATAAAAGCTTATCAGATCAGCGAAAGACTTGGTTTACCTGTGAATATTCCCCTAATACTTGATACCCGAATTGTGATACAATAGTTATATATATGTGGGCCCGAAGGCATGATATTTACACAATAAAAGTACAATTCACATATCAAGTACATAAAGGAAACCATAAAAAATCAGAGTATACAGCTCGGCTCGGTATCAAAGGCTAGAGCTCAGCTCGGCATCAAGGGTTGAGCCCAGCTCGGCATCATATGGCAGAGCTTAGCTCAGCCTCAAAAGTGGAGCTCAGCTCGGCATCAAAACTGCGGTCCCACAGCACAACTCTCGCACGAGCAGTCAGTGTCATGCTCTAACTCCCCAGGGGCCCACCAGTCCTCTTTGGGGAACTCGACTATGGGACCCACCCCGTGCTCTTCAGATGTATGACCTGCAAAATCATCTAAAAGGGGTGCACACGTGGGATGAGCTCACTAGCTCAGTAAGTGGAAAGATAGACCACACAGCAGTCCACACAGCAAAACACAATCATATGCACTACATGCTATGCAATACATTTCAAATCACATCCACCTAAGCAACATTACTAAGTCTTTGGTTTAGTGCTACTACAGCCACAGTGCGCGTATACTCTGGGTACGAACCGCGAACTCCATCCCGCGATACGCCCATAGGGCTGTCGGAGAAGGCCCACCGTGAGTACTCGAAAAAGTAAAAACATGCCGACCACCGGCTCTCAACAGAAATGTAAATGACTAAAATTAAAGGTGCTGACTCCAACAATTTAAAAGCAGTACGATTGACCCTCTTGAATATACCACCGGGGTTGCCGACTGTCCTAATAACCCACCGGGCGTTATGTCTAATCGCCACAGTGACCCAACAACCGCAATCACTACTTCCCCCCAAATGGTAACCCAACACCTTAACCCCTGTTGGGAAGGGTCGTAGCACGGGAAGGTGAAAATCCTAAACCGCATGCTCCTATATGACAATAGTATGATTGCATAGTGCCATCGTGTCCCATACCACGGGCCACTAATGCACTTATTTCCAAGCCGACTACGACATCGAGTCTATTAATGCATTATGCACAATGATATCAACATTCAATCACATAAGCATCTCATCACTTGGCATTTAGAAAGTAAACATAGCACACATGCATAACAATGTGAGGATGACTAATCTACATAGCATATTCATGATGGAATGACTAGACTAGATACAATTAAATGAATGCCAAACAATACCTTGTAACAAGTCCAAACGTCCTCTCCCCACTTACTTGTAGTGTACAAGGATTCCCACTCAGTACGGGTGAGATCCAGTGCGAGAAGCGTAGGATTTGGTGAACCTAACATGAGAGAGAGGGGTTAGTATTTCACCCTCTTAGGATCAAAATTAATGAGATCCGATGATAAAATCATGTTTAGAACGTTAAAAGAAGGTCGCACGTCCGATTTGGGTCCAATCGGACGTAAAAATCACATTCGGGGCCACACAGGTGGGTCAGACAGCCCAGCTGTCTGGCCCACCGGTCTGGCCCGCCGGTTGGGCCAGGGGGTCTGCTAAGACCAGCGGGCAGGGTGGCCCATCAGTTGTGCCCGAGGGCCCTGCCCTCTCAGGCGGGTGCCCACAGGCGGGCCAGATGGCCCTCCGGTCTTGGTGGCAAAACTGTTGTTTTTTCCCAACTTCCTCAATTCTTTGGGGATTCAAATGGGGCTTTTCCAAACCCATTCTTCACACTTTCCATGTCTTATAGGATGGTTCTAATCTAGATCTAGGTTAGATTTAAGGAATGGGAAGCCATCTTACCTTCTTTGCTCAAGAACACCTTCAAACCCCCAAAATCACTTCTAATCCACAATGCTTCTCCAACCTTGTCAATACCTCTTCAAATCCTTCAAGATCAACACATAAATCATCTATTAAACCTTAGATTCATCATTTCAAAGGGGATTTACAAGATCTCAAGAAACCCTACTCAAATCAAGGGTTTTTACTTAGGTATGGTGACTGTTTAAGGAACCCAACTTTGCTTACCTCTAAATGTAGATCTAGTGTTGAAGATCACTCTTCCGATACCGGAATGGGGAGATCAAGCCTCGGCGCCGCTGAAATCCATCACTTCTTCCTTTTCCTTCTCTTCTCTTCTTCTTCCCTTTCTTTTCTCTCTCCTCTTTACTCCTCTTACCAACGTACGAGTGTCATAAATAAGAAAAAGAAAAGAAAGTATAAATGCTATATATACTTCTTTAAAAATACTAAGTAATTCACATGGATGGGTCACTCAGGTGGGTGGATGCGCCCACTTGTCCGCCCACCTGAGGGCCAAAACTTGGGATTTTGACAGAGTTCGGGCCTCGGCGTGAACCCCACCCTTGGCATATGATGTAATATATGTATATACCTTAATATACGACTACATACCTGCTTTATCCGTACATGGCCTTATGATAGGTGCATGTACACGGCTTCGGTATTCCCGTCTCTTCTGGCACTGGCTCGGACTTGTCGAGCCAGCCGGTGTTTAAGGTCACCCTTGCCATCATAGTCCATAAGGAACCCGCTCTAACTCTCTCCGGTTCGGGTCCTGCATAGTTAAACCGGGTCAACCATGTAATCAGACCGGGTTTAAGAAGTAGGGTATTACATTTCATTCATAGACTTTTTTTTTCATTCCTCACTTGTCACATTTTGTCACATTCTATTTTTCCATGATTTCTGTTTTGTCACTTACCCTTCTTTCCTCTTTTTCTTTCCAGGATGTCATCTCGTAAAGGTAAGGAGCCCGTATCATTTGGCACTCGGCGTAAGACCACCGCTTCCAAACAGAAGAATGCGGGGACTAGTTCTCCAGCCCCCCGCACAGGGCGACCCGAACCTGCCCCCATTGATCATTCCAACTATGACGAGGAACTCTTTCGCTGTTCAGAGGTAGCAACCAACTGGCAGGCCTTCCTAAAGAGGTCTGTAATGATGGAGAAGACTGTGGTAGTTGACGACTTCCACAAGGTTCAGCTTCAGGAGAGGTTCACAGCACTGGGCTGGCAGTCTATCCTCCACATAGACCGTCCGTGCTACGAGTAGTTGGTCCGTAGATTCTACTGCAACCTGGAAGTTTCCAACCAGTTCGGAGAGTACGCAATTATTACTATGGTGAAGGGGGTGGACATTCAGCTGACCGTGGACACCCTGGCTAGTATTTTGGGTATCTCTTCAGCTAGGCACCGATTCTACAGTCCTCCCAGGAGTAAGTCCATGGGCCCGTTCATGAGTTTGGAGACACCGGACCACATCTATGAGATCATCTGTGGCAGCAGTGCGCGTCCGGAGTCCGAGACATCATTTTACCTGGCGGTTCGTGTGTTTGCCCGTTTGGTCCAGTTCAACTTGCTCCCCAGAGGAGGTCATCGGAACCAGGTGGGCTTCATGGCGGCCTTCTTAGCTTACTACATCTATACGGCCTTAGAGGGAGGTACTGAGCACTTGTGATTGCCTTACGTCATCCTCAAGATGATGGAGCACCATACTTCTCACCCCAAGGATGGAGGATTTCCATATGGCAGGATCCTTACCAGGATCTTTGAGTTCTTTGGGGTGGACCTAAGTGGTGAGGAGGGGAAGACTCCAGCAGATAAGTTCGACAGGGGAAATCTCTTAAGGATGGGTCTCCACACTCTTATGGATGTACCTCAGAGAGCAGGAGCTCAGAGAGGTAGGGATAGGAGGGCTGCCCCTATGGAGGATGTTCCCATGGAGGAGAAGTCTAGTGAGGAAGATGAGGACTATGTTCCTCAGGATGGGGAGGATGATTTTGTGGATGAGGACATCCTTGAGGAGGTGCCTCAGGAGTCGAGAGGTGTTGATCCTGGCTTCACCAGAGCTGCAGGCCCACAGCATAGAGCCCCACCACCTGAGAGTGGTGCATATGATTTTGAGGGTATGATGTCCACTATGAGGGCTTTGAAGGACGGGCAAGATCAGCTGTTAAGAAGACTGGATGAGAGTGCTTCTAGGGAGGAGTGCATCCTGGAGAGGCAGGCTACTTTGGAGAATTCTTTTCTCAGGCTGGGCCAGGACTTGGATACAACGGCCAATGCCATTTCAGTAGATTTTGGCTGACTTCGGAGTGAGGTGCAGCTGGTGAACTCGAGGTTCGACTACTACGACCATCGACTCAACGTTAACTCTAGACCTCAGGTGAACGTAGTAGTATTGGATGATGACGATGACGATCATCAGTGAGGACTTAGCTCGTCCACACCAGCTTCTCACCTGTTTCCTTTTGTTGATCTTATTATATTTTTTTTTTCTTTCTTTTCTCCTTCTTGTACTTTCTCATCAGTGAGGACTTATTTGTGGGATGATGTGTTTTGACAATGGTCTATGGTGAATTTGTATATTTGATAACTTGTGTAGTTTAGTTGTGGTGTCATTGTTAATTTTGATCATTGTTATATATATGGATATGTTGTTTATTAGGTATTTGTGTGAAAATTTTTGGAAATCTCATTTTGCGCCGTTATGCTGCCAAAATTTCGTCAAACTTGTACTCGATGGGTTATGACACCAATTAATTAACCTTTTATTTCTCTCACGCATGCCATGAATGCAACATCTAAATGCAACCATTTTTATTCCTTTCTTTCTTTGGCTTTTAACTCTTTAAAGTTTTTACATTAACCCAATCCCATTTCCTATTATAGATTCTACGGGGTCTAAATGGTATGCTGTGAGTGGAGTAGAGCATCACGCTCTGATACCACCGTTGGCACACCCCATTCACACAGAACCGGGCCAACGATCGGGTTAACACCGGTTAACCCAAACTTGCCAGGATCATCTGATATAGTATCCCACCACAGCACACATACAACTAAGAAAGTGTTCAACAGTTCAGCGGAAGACTTAGTTTACCTGTAAATATTCCCATTATACTTGATACCCAAATTGTAATTACATAGTTAAGTACATGTGGGCCCGTCGGTATGATATTTACACAAAAAGAATACAATTTACATATCAAGTCCACAAAAGGAATAATCAAAAATCAGAGAGTCAGCTTAGCTCGGTATTAGAAGTAGGGCTCAGCTCGGTATCAAAAGGTAGAGCTCAGCCCGGTATCAGAAGGTAGAGCTCCGCTCGGTATCAAACCAAGGCTTAGCTCGATATCAGGACGTAGAGCTCAGCTTGACATCAAAATTGTGGTCCCGCAGCACAGCTCTCGTACGAGCAATCCGTGTCTTGCTCTAATTCCTCGGGGACCCACCAATCCTCCTCAGGGAACTCAACAGTGGGGCCTGCCCCGTGCTCATCAGGTTGATGACCTGTAAAATCATCTAAAAGTGGTGCACATGTGGGATGAGCTCACTAGCTCAGTAAGTGAAAAGAAGGACCACACAGCAGTCCACAAAACAAATCACAACCATATGCACTATATGCTATGCAATTCATTTTTAATCACATCCACCTAAACAACATTACTAAGTCCTTGGTTTAGTGCTACTACAACCACAGTGCGCGTATACTCCGGGTACGAGCCGCGAACTCCATCCCGCGATACGCCCATAGGGCTATCGGAGAAGGCCCACCGTGAGTACTCGAAAAAGTAAAACATGCTGACCACCGGCTCTCAACATAAAGTAAATGATAGAAATTAAAGGTGCTGACTCCAGCAATTTAAAAGCAATACGATTGGCCCTCTTGAATATACCACCGGGGTTGTCGACTGTCCTAATGACCCACTGGGCGTATGTCTAACCGCCACAGTGACTCGACAACCGTGACCACTGCTTCCCCCCAAATGGTAACCCAACACCTCAACCCCTGTTGGGAAGGGTCGTAGCACGGGAAGATGATAATCCTACACCGCATGCTCCTATATGACATAGTACGATTGTATAGTGCCTCCATGTCCCATTCCACGGGCCACCAATGCACTCATTTCCAAGCCGACTACGGCATCTAGTCTACTAATGCATTATGCACAATGATGTCATCATTCATCACATATTCACATCATCATTTGACATTAAGAAAATAAACACAACACACAAGTCATAATAATATAAGGATGGCTAAGCTACATATAATTTGCATGATGACATGGCTAATCTAGATACAATGAAATGATGCACAACAAGACTTAAAATAAGGCCAAACGTCCTCTCCCCACTTACCTGTAGTGTACAAAGACTCACGCCTGGTACGGGTGAGATCCGGTGCGAGAAGCGTAAGATTTGGTGAACCTATCATAAGTGATCGGGGTTAGTATTTCACCACCTTGGGATCAAAATTAACACGATCCAATGATAAAATCATGTTTAGAATCCTAAAAGAAAGTTGCACATCCGTTTTGGGTCCGTTCGGACGTAAAAATCACGTTGGGAACCTCTCGGGTGGGTCGGACAGCCCACTTGTCATGACCCACCAGTCAGACCCACCGGTCATGACCGGCGGGTAAGTCGGCCCATCGGTTGGGCCCGAGGATCTGCCCTCTCAGGCAGGTGCCCTCAGGCGGGCCATTTGGCCCATCGGTTTGGCCCGAGGGTCTTGGCGGGAAAGTGCCATTTTTCCCCAAACTTCCCCTAACCTTTGGGGAATCAAATGGGGCTTTTCCAAATCCATTCTTCACACATTCAAGGTCTCATAAGATGGTTCTAACCTAGATCTAGTTTAGATTTAAGGAATTGAAAGCCATCTTACCTTCTTTGCTCAAGAACTCCTTCAAAACCCTAAAATCACTTCAAATCACTAATGCTTTTGCCAACCTTGTAAACACTTCTTCAAATCCTTCAAAATCAACACATAGATCATCTATTAAGCCTTAGATTCATCATCTCAAGGGGGATTTACAAGACCTCAAGAAACTCTACCCAAATCAAAGGTTTTACTTGGGTTGGTGAAAGTTTAAGGAACCCAGCCTTTGCTCACCTCTAAACGTAGATCTCGTATTGGAGATCACTTTTCTAGCGTCGGAATGGGAAGATCAGGCCTCAGCGTCGCTTAAATCCTTCCCCTACTTCTTCTTCCTCCCCTTTCTTCTTCTCCGTTCTCTTTTCTCTTTCCTTTTCTCTCTCCTCTTTACTCTTTTCACCAACCACCCGAATGACATAAATGAGAAAATGGAAACTCATAAATGCTATTTATACTTTCTAAAATAACTAAGTAATCACATGGGTGGGTCACTCAGGTGGGTGGATGCGCCCACCTGTGACCGTCCACCTGAGGGCCAAAACTTGGCCAACAAGTGGGATTTTGACAGAGTTTGGCACTCGCCACGAATCTCACTCTTGGCATAAGATGTAATATACGTATGCGCCTTAAGATACGGCTACATACCTACTTTATCCATACATGGCCTTATGATATGTGCATGTACATGGCTTGGGTACACCCGTCTCCTCTGGCACTGGCTCGGACTTGTCTGGCCAGCCGTGTTTAAGGTCACCCTTGCCATCATGGTCCATAAGGAACCCGCCTTAATTCTCTCCGATTCGGGTCCTGCATGGTTAAACCGGGTCAACCGTGTAATCAAACCGGGTTTAAGAAGTAGGGTATTACATGGAGTCACCGTTATGTAAGTAGGGTGCCTCTGCATTCCTTCAATCCTCTCAGTGAGACGCTGGATGCGCTATTCTAGGTTGTCCCTTCTTTACTCAGCTCGGTGGCCCAAGGAGCGACGTTCCCATTCTACTCTTCTGGGGCTTCTTCCTCAATCCTGGCGTCTGTTAGGTCAATCCTCTCTGTGCTGACGCGTGCCCCTCCCTGGCCTATGTGGCAAGTTCTGGTGTTCCTCCGCCCTGGGTGGGGTTCTATTTGCATCTCGTCTCTTGGGGCTCCGAACGCAAGTTGAATGACGTGCATTCCCGTTCTAGGCAGGTGAAGGCCCTCATTGACTTTTCTCAATGGACCATACGTGATGTCCTAACAGACCCCTGCCTTACTATCGATTAAGGGGCCACATTGTTATTAGGCAATTCTTCCTAAGCTCGTCTTCCTAGAACTCACCTAGGTAGCTGAGCAGAGCCTATGCGGGGTATAAGAAGCGTCGAGCCGAACTGGTGTATAAAGTCCCTCACCAGGTTGTTGGAACACTTGCAACTGCACAGTCTGGATTTACTCTTCCATGATTGGGTGGGTTATCCGAGATGAAGGTCCTTGGTGAGATTGTTGAGGGTTTCAATCGAGTTGCCCTCCTTCTCCTAGAGTAACTCCTACGTCGATTTGAATTTGTGAAGGTCTTGGTAAGGGCCCCTCTACCAGGACATTCTCTTGATCTATCATTGAAGGTGGGTGAGGTTCCTCTACTTGTTCAGGTGGAAAATCATGAGATGATCTTACTCATGTTGTAGTGGAGGAGATGACCTTCTCACTTCTTGGCTGCATTAGCTATTGTAGCTTTTCGTATCAGGTTCCCACTGACAGCACCAATCTGATGTGGTAAAAATTGACCAGCTGATCTTCCTTACAGCTCTTGATGCTCCAGTAGATCTGCACAGAAGAGAAGGCAAGGGAGAGCTAGGCTGACACAATGGGGGACTCTTCGATGCTAAGTCAGATCTTTCCACAACAGTTACTTAAAAGAGCTTTTAGTTAAAAAAGTGTTCGATCCCTTGTGATGGAGGCTTACCTTGATATTTATAGGTTGCTGATGGAGAGAGGAGGAACGTTTGTGGAGAGTACTATTAGGCATAGAGTCCTTGAGGGGAGTGGCTCTATGATTCCAAGAATATTCTAGGTTCCAGTGCATGTTCTGGGAATATTCCTCTCTTATGCTGAAAGCACAAGTCGTGAGAAGGGTGGACACTTCTGGTGACGTGCAGTGGGTTAAGTCTTGTCCCTATAGTCAGGGGTCACATCCCTTGAATGTAGGAGTGGATATGTGTGCACCTCTTGGTGCCTTACTTGTGTGTGCCGAACTGAGGTGAGGGTCGGCCTGGGGAGAGGCCGAGGTGGCAGGTCGGCCATCTATTCAGGTTCGCATACACACTTCAGCCGTGCTGAGGATGGGGACACATTTGGCCTCATCACTACTCATTATACCCTTGTTTTATAAATTTTTAACCATAGTACAAATTTCTATTTGAGGTACCCTTTATAGTTCTTGTAATGATACTTAACTCTCTATACTTAAATGAAATTACAACTCACACAATATGGCTGAAATACCCAATTTGTCCGTATTTTATGTCTCCTTAAATTTATGCATGAGCTTGTATATATACATGCTTTACACTTATAGTACCCTAGAGTGTTTGAACTTTGAACCTAAGACCAAGAGCACATCTCATCATGTTACAACCGCCAAACTACTAAACCCTTGGTGCTAAGAAACACATAACCTTAAATAGGACATCATTTAAGATATATCATGAAGCATAATGCAAGCATTCACTTAGTCAAATTAACATACTAAAGCATACCCACACAAACAAACCAGTCCTAATATAATATTATTAGATCAATATTACATTCAACAAATTACAATAATAAGATATAAATTACACTCGGCACTCACTACTCTTCAAATCTTTTATGACTCTTGCAAACGAATAGTCCTTAAACTCTTTGGCTCCCTATAAAATACCAAAATTATGGAGTATTACACTGAATCAGTTTGAATACTTTATATCTTTGATGATATCCATGATTGACTCTAACGGCTAATCTAACAATTAATTTGTTTTCTTATAAATATAGGTTGAGTCAGTTGAACAAAATAATGATTAAACAACAAAGAAAGATTAGGGCTTGGGTTAGCAAAAGTTAACAAGGGAAAGAGGGACTAAGGAGGACCTACTAGGGAATAGGCTAGAAGGGATTAACTCACCCAAGGGAGGGGGTAGGTATATATACCAACCAAATGTGTCTTGGGATGGGTAAATAGTGCCCTATTAATAAATTTTCGGATCCCAAGGAGGTGAAATTCGTAGCTTTGTCTCATTTGGACTCCTATTGGGTGAGAGATGCTCGTGGGGCAGCCACGGATTCATGGAGTCGCGACGGCATATCCTAATCTGACTGCATATATAGGTTCTATCTTCATAGGGCAATTACGGGAGATCCGATGGTCTGATTTTGGCTTGCCATATATCGTTGGAATCGTGGTCTCGAGCACTATCCATCTATATGGTTACTTAGACTTGATTCCTTAGTATATATTGTGTCATAATTGGACTCCTCTTTCCCTCAGGTTTTTGGGTTTTTGGGTTTTCTAGGTATAAAGGGGGGTTCAGGGGCCAGACCACCTTAGTCAGTTGTCATCTCCATTGATTGAAAGCAAAAGGTTACGTCCACAATCTGTGAGCCATCATAGCTGAGGGAGGGTGACGAAATTGGTGTCTATGACTGGACACCTCACTGTATCCAGTCAACCTATTTCCCCAAGATCTAGACTAGGGCAGATCATAACACCACAACAATAGAACTAAAGATCAGAGTCATATAAATATAAAAAGTCCATCAGTGATATGTATTACATCATTTTCAATGTCACCAAGTGATATGATATATATTTACAATTATCCATAAATAAGTTATATGCCTTACAAAAAGAATATTTACATAGTTTATAGTATCTCAAAAGTAGATTATACACATCAGAGTTCGCATCAGCAAAAATATATACACAAAAAGACATAGGAATAGTCTATCCTATTCCTCAGAACAACTAGCCTCCATAGGCATAGTCCTCACATCCACATTCGGGTCCATGGTCGATTTCATCCTCTAGAAGATTGGCCAAGTAATCCAAGGTCACTGTCTCATGATCAAAGCTGACAGTTAGCAAAACACTGGTCTCGTCATCTAGAAAATTAAATCAAGAGGGGTGAGCACATCATGATCAGTAAGGGGGTGGGGGAAAACAACCAAACACATACAAATAATGTCATGCATGCTCCACACCTTATATGATGCACATGAGTTCATTTAGCATTACACTACTTCTTATTCCATTACTAAGTTTGAAATCAGTGTTATAGTGCTATGCAACGTAGATGGTATTCCCTACCCTATATGTTGGGCCTCAGGATTACAAGCTCATTATAGGCAAGAGTCAACCAATCTCGGAAAGAACCTCGGTCCCCCAACTAACCCGTAAGTTAGTAACCCTGGGTAGTCAAGTATACAGTACGTCATACCCTATTGTTATTCATCTCTAGGTACAATACATCATACCACGGAAGTGTACTGCTAATCAGGCAGCCACAGGTCAGGATTACTCAATACTTATCCCCCTACTGACAAGGGGTTATAGCACCTGGGTGGTGATAACGTAACCCACAATTCCTACATAATGCATATCTAATCATCAGTCATTCACAACATGCACATAATACCATTGGGCACCTATCAGTGTCCCATTTCACCTGTCTTACCTATTCCGGCTTCCCATTCCATAAGTCAGAGTCAGAATAATAACAATAATTATATGCACACAACCATAATGTATGAGTTACAGGAAAAATGTAAAACAACAGACATTCCATAAAATAAGTCAACACACCCACTCACCTTGGTGTCTAAATTCCTGAAAATTCACTTGATTCAATTATAGATTCCCTCACTACAACTTATATTTCCCATTACACAAGTTATTTAAATCATTATTTTCAAAATAAAATCCTAAAATTCTAACCCAATCTGCCTAAGTACATCATCCCAATTCCCAAATATACTTGGGCATGTGTGTGATACCCTACTTTCAAAACCTAGTCTAATTTTTCGGTTGGTTTGGTTTGGTCTTGCAGGACCTGAACCTGAGTGAGCTAATTCGAGTACCTTATGGAATATGATGGCAAGAGTAACTCTGAACTCAGGTTAGCCAAATGAGTTGGAGTCAGTGCCTAGTGAAGTTCGTGTACCCAAGTCGTGCACTTGATCGTATCACGAGGCCATATATTCATAAATAAAGGTATATGACTATATTTTATGTCAAGTACACGCATTAATCAATTATCAAGAGTGAAATACGTGATGGGGATGAGCCCCATCGAAAACCCCAGTGTTTAGGCTAAGTTTTGGCCAACTGGTGGGTGGTCATAGGTGGGTCGGACCCACCAGTGTGACCTACCACTCTAGTCATTAGCTATTTTACCCCACTATAAATAGAATTTATTACTTCTCTTTCACCTCATTTATTGTTTTATACGGTAGTTGAGAAAAGTAAAGAAGAGAGAGAAAAAAAAGAAATCCGAGAGAGGAAGGAAGAAGAAAATGGGGAAGGAGATGATCGTTGTGCATCGCCAGGGTCAGATCTCTTAAATCCGACACCAGATTAATGATCCTCATCTCAAGATCTACGATTTGAGGTGAGTAAAATCCATATTCCTTAAACTCTTATGAAACCCCAAGTGAAACCCTTCAATTTGGATAGAAATCCTTTGGATCTTGCTATTATCTCTTGGGAATGTGAATCTAAGGTTTAATAAAGATTCTATATGTTGTTTATGAAGGGTTTAGAGGAAGACTTGAAAGATTTGTGAAGCATTTGTTGATCACTTGAGCTAGAGAGAAGATTTGGGGCTTTGAGGTGTTTTTGAGCAAAGAGGTAAGATCCACGCCTAAGATTTTGGATCCACCTTAGATCTATGTTGGAATTATGATTTGGAGCTTTAGATTTATGAAAAATGCGGTCAAATCAACCCATGTTGGTTTCCCCAAAGTGGGATGAAGAATAGGAGAGAGCAGTAAAATCTCGATTGCAAGTGGTGGGTTCCTAGAAATGGATGGGACTCACCAATCAAGCGCCTGCATGTCCTGGGTGGGTTGCTGGCTCAACCGACGAGCAAGACTAGTGGGTGACCTGGCCCATCGCTCTTGGCCCACTGTTGCAAATAGAGCTACTTATCTGACAGGCGAGCAAGGATTGGTGGATGCCTTGCCCATTGGTCTTGGCCCGTCGGTCCAAGCAGTGTCCTTGGATCGACAGGAGAGCAAGGACTGGTGGGTGTCTTACTCGTCGGTTGACCTATCAATCCAACTTCTCGGATTTCGATTGGGCCCAAATTTATTAGCAACCTTCTCTAGTGATTTTAAACATGTTAGGATCATCATACCTCATTGGTTATGACCCTAATGTGAAGCATACTAAACCCAACTCTTTTATGATAGATTATTTTAGGAACTCACATCATTGCACGTCGGATCTTTCTCGTACTAAGGGTGATCTTTGTACACGATTAGGTAAGTGGGAAGAGGACATTGCATCATGTCATTCTGGTTGTAGACTAGCTATGTCATCAGATTATTATTGTGTAGACTAGTCATCCACGAATACTATTGCATGCATTGACGTGTGCATTATGAAATTCATTTATGATCCGGTATATTAATATTTTTAGTTGTTAATGCCTATTCTTGTTTTGTGATATGAGATGGATGATTTTAAATTACTGAATATGGTGCTTTGTTAGACTAGATGCCGTAGTCAGTTTGGACACGAATGCATTGGTGACCCATGGAATGGGACATGTTGGTACTATGCAGTCGTACTATCTCATATAAGAGCATGCAGTTAAGAATGACATATCTCTGTGCTATGACCCTTCCTAGCAGGGATTTTAGATGTTGGGTATGTCACTAGGGGAAACTTTGGTGATGTAATATGAGGGTCAACCATACTGCTTTTAATTTAATGTCGCTCTGAGTGAGCATTTTACTTTAATGTCACTCTGGGTGAGCATTTTATTTTCTGCTACTAACGGCTGGCCTTCTCCGGTAACCCTATGGGTGTATCACGGGATGGGATTTGCAACTCATACCTAGGGCATACGCACACTGCAGTTGCGAGTAGCATATGACCTATGACTTAGAATTATTGTCTAGGTTGATTAAGATAACAAAATGAACTGCACGCTTATAGGTTTATTTGTATTGTACATACTTGTGTGGTCCTTTTCACTTACTGGGGTAGTGAGCTCATCCTACGTGCACTCCATTTTTAGTTGATCTTACAGGTTATCCGGTCAAAGAGCTAGAGCCAAAACCTATCGTGGAGTTTCCAGTTGAGGACTGGTGGGTCTCTGAAGATCTGGGGCCTGGGCCCGAGTGCCTATGCGATAACTGTGTTGCGAGTCAGTAACATTGATGCCATACAGGGATTCTTTTTTATTATTTTGGAAATGTTACCCCTTTTGCTCCGGATGTTTAAATTGTATTTCTTGTGTATGTATCATGCCTACGGGCTCAAATATAAATGTATTATGTAATACAATTTGGATATCAAGAGTATTGGGGTATTTACAGATAAATACATGTAAGACTTCCACTGATATATAGAATCTTCTTGGTTTAGAGTGTGTGTATGTTGTGCTGTGGCTACTGTATCAGATGATCCTAGCAGGTTTGAGTTAACAGGTGTTAACTCGGTTTCTGGTCCAGTTCTGTATGGAACGAGGTTTGACAACGGTGGTATCAGAGCGCGATGCTCTACCCACACACAGCATACAAGTTAGATCCCATAGAGTCTTATAATAGGACTCCGGGGTTGGGTAAACATAAAAGCCTTAAAAGACTAAAATCTGTAATAAGATGAAAAGTTTAGATACTTGCATTTCATCTCATGTGTTGTCGAAATTTTCATTAAATTTAAATTAATTGGGTGATTCCATAAACCAACAAAATTCATAAGGTAATAAAAAAATTTCGACAGCATAACAGTGCTATATTAAATTTTTTAAAATTTTTACAAAGATAGACCTGCTAAACTATACACATAAAGATAATTAGAAAATAAGGTGACACACACTGTCGCTACCAGACCATGAGAGAATAAATCCAAAAATAGCAAAACAACCCCAAAGTCATAACATCCACAAATACCACCAAGTTCCCAACCATAGAAATGTATCCAAAATATACAAGTATCAAAGACCACTATAAACACCATCACCAAATAAAAAGAGGAATAAAAGATAGAAGAGGAAGGTGGAGGCGGAATCTGCCACTTCACTGATCATCCCTGGGCGCCGAGGATGAACTTCCTCACTTAGGCCATGACTTGCAATAAAAATTATAGTCGAAGAAGTCCAACCAGTCTTTTATCAGGACCACTTCCCTTTGCACTCTATGGAAGTCAGTAGTGACACCTCTGGAAACCTCATCAAGTCCCTTGTAAGGGTCTGGAAATCAGTTTCCATTCTCTCCAATCTATGATGTATCGCCAACTCCTAGGCAACACTCTCCTCCATCTGCTCATAAATCTGATCTTGCCCCTCTTTTAGGGCACCAATACTATCCATCAGCTTTTAAAAATCAAAAGCCCCACCTAAAGGTGGTGGAGCTATAAAATGGGGATCAGCAACCCTAGTCTTTAGAGGCTCCTCCTCTAAAATATCCTCCTCGTCGATCTCCTTCTCATCTGAGGGAAATAATCCTCATCCTCCTCACTTATGTACTCAGCCTCCATGTCCTTTGGCCCTTGCTCTTCTACCTCCTGTGGTGCCCGCATTGGCACTGGCAACCCTATCCTCTTCTTCCTTAGTAAACTTATCCCCTAGGTACTTCCCATCCTCACCAGTCAAATCCACTTTGAAGTACTCAAAGACTTTGGTGAGTGTCCTCCCATAAGGAAAATTGGAGTCATTAGGATGAGCAGTGTGATACTCTATGGTCTTCATCATGACATATAGGAGGCAAAGGCGGGAAGCACTCCCCTTCTAGGGCCACATAGATGCAATATGCAAGGTAAGCTGTTATAAAGCTTACCTGGTTCCTATGACCAGCTCTGGGAAGCAGGTTGAACTGGGTCAGACGTGCAAAAACTTGGGCGACTACATTATAGGTGGTCTCAGACAATGGATGCTCCTTCTGTCCACATATGGTCTCAAAGATGGCCTCTTGCATCCTAATGCTCAAATCCTGACCCACAACCTTAATCTTGGGAGGGTTGTGAAAATGAGCACCCTTGGCCGAGACACCCAAAATGGCCGCCAGTAAATCAATAGTCAAAACAATATCTACTCCCTTCACTAGACTGATAAGAGAGTATTGCCCATCCCTATAGGAAGCCTTCAGGTTACAGTAGAAGTACCAGACAGGGTCCTCGTGGCAAGGACTGTCAGGGTGGAGCATGGGTTCCCAACCCAAGGCCTTGAACCTCTCCAGCATCTGATAGTCTACAAAGTCCTCGGTCACCACTGTCTTTTCCATCATGACCGGCCGCTCGAAAAATATAGAGCAGGCAATGATTGCCTCCATACTATGGAATAAGCTCTCATCGTAGTTCGTAGGATCAAAAGGAGGGTTTTTGGCGGCCCGAACCCATGATGAAGAGGAACCAGAGGGAGCATTCTTTCCCCGAGAAGTGGTGGTCTTCCTCCTCTTAGAGGAGGAGGCAGCCTCTTTTCCCTTTCTAGATGACATCCTAAAATTTCAAAGGCAATGTGTAAGTAAAGGAATAGGGAATATGAAAAGAGTGTGTGGTAAGCAATATTTTAAAAAGAGGGGGTGAGATGAACCCTATGAGAAATGACATGGATAATAAAACCCTAAAGTGTAGAGATAAATACCAAAATGCAATGAAATTAACGGAATGAACTAGGAACAAAATAAAAATTTTGTGATAAAGAAATGGATGGGTGTGAAAATCAACATAATACCAGTATGCAATTGAATGGAAATAATAAACATGATGATGATAAATAGTTGCACAAAATTTAAGAAAAAGGGATGAATCCCCAAACATGATGACAAAGAGGAAATTGAGGTGTGCATGAGAAAGTTGAGACAATCGTAAGGGAAAATTGATGTATCCCTACAAAGGAATCGTTCAAACTACTTTGCAAGTCATTGATAGAGGGTGGACATAGTGATAATTTTATTCATAAAGGAAAAGTAAAGAAAATAGAGAAAAACCCCCAAATTTCCAAAGGATTATGACCATAAAGGGGGGGTGATTGTATATCAAAAGATGAAAATATAGACACACACGAATGGAAATTACTACTATACTATTGTGTGTGTCCATTGAGAGTGGAAAATAGCATTGAACCGTCAATTTGAACTAAAGAAGAAAAAATGAGGATAAAACCCTAAAATAGAGAATTTAGGGTAAGAAATTGAGATTTTCTCTCTATAATCGGTCAATCAAGACCAACAAACCATGGAAAGCATAAATGAAACACTACATTGCCGAGAAAATAAACATTTCATGGAGAAGATGTAATATATGAAAAGATTTAAAGTTCTATGGCAAAAGAACACCGAAAAACATCACTCTCAAGGAGAAAATGGAGAAAAGGGAACTTACTTGAGTACTTGAGATGATGAAGAAGAGATGAGCGCTGATTTGTGAGTGGAATCATCAGTTGAAGCGGGGGATAAGACCCTCAAATTGCCTTGCTCTGAGTTTGGAAAGAAGAAGAAGAGAAAGTGGGAAATAAGGGTTTTAAAAACCCCTTTAAATCGGTCTCGGAATCAATCGACCGCCCATCGACCGACAGGCCCTTGCCCACCTTGCTCGCTGGTCTTGCCCGCCGGTCTAAGTACCAAGGCCCCAAATTGGCCTGTGTTTGAGATTTTAGTATTTTGCACCTTCTAGGCCCCAAATAGATACCAATAGGGGTGTTTCGTCGTATAGATAACCATTGTTGTGAGACCAACTATACACTGATATTTAATGTGGACGTATTTGGATATGTGGTCTGGTGCATCGATGTAGTCTGTGATATGAAATACATTGATTGTGAATATATATACAAATGTTGTGGCACTTAATCAATGCTTATGTTTTGGAATAATCTAGGTACAAAACACTATGGTACGCACCAGATCCGGCGGTCGTGCCGTGGTACCTCTCGTGGTCGACCACCTATTTTTGTGGTCCTCGACCCATAGGGCAATCCTCACATCCACCACCATAAGTGGATCATGATTTGAAACATGTTCTGGGTGACTCACCCATGGAGGGAATTCCGGGTCTCCCACATGTCATCACTCCTAGTGATGTGGCGACACTTATACAATAGTCGCAAGGGGCTTTTCAGCAGCAGTTGCTTCAACAGCAACAAAACTTTATGGGTGCTATGCAAAAATACTTGAACCCTACTCTACAGGCCAGACACCTAGGGTGGTTACTCCATAGGACCCTCCAGTGGGGTCAGGTATTGGAGTACAGGGAGGAACACCACCTGGGGTTGTACCTTAAGATCAACTAGGAGGTACTCCTCTGGTTCCACCATATGGCACTCCACCATTCATGATGCCTCCACCCTATCCGTTCTATCCACCTTATCATCCACCAGCCACCACTATGGAAAAGGTGGTGGAATCTTTTAATAAGTACATGCCACCCATCTTCACCAAGGTGGGTAATGATCCATTGGAGCCGGATCGGTGGATCCAAGAGTTAGAGAAAGTGTTTGATATAGTAAAGTGCACAGAGGCATAGAAGCTTATCTGTGCAGGGTTGCAACTTAGAAATGAAGCTGATTCTTAGTGGAAAGCTTCTAAGCCTATATTGATGGCAACTCACCCTAAGCCTACTTGGGAACAATTCAAGGAATTGTTCTTGTCAAATTACTATCCCAAAAGCTTTAGAAACCACAAGGAGACGGAGTTTATGGCATTGACCCAAGGAAGCAAGACTGTTCTAGAGTATCAGCAATAGTTTGAAAGCTTGTTCTATTTTTCTCCTCGCCATATGAGGATGGCTGAGGAAAAAGCCTAAAATTTTTTGAAGGGGCTGAAGACATCCATCGGTACAGTACTGAAGGTGTTGGACTTAACTGAATATGCATAAATTGTGCAAAAGGCTAAGACAATGGAAGATAAGCAGAAGAGAGAGCCATTCCTTGCACCGGGATTGTGGAAGAAGGAAAACCCATATGCTGATTCGGGTGGCCCGAGTGAGAGTATTTGTAGATCATACTCCTATGGTCCCACCTATAGACAGCCCTACAGGCCTTCGGGTTACCCTTCAGGACCAACTAAAGGGTCTGGCAATACATCATTCCGCCCAAACACTAGTGTTGTGCCTATGGCTCCAAGACCCCCTCGTCCATCAGTTGCACCAGGAATAGTACAAAGAGCTCCTGTCCCTAATTCAGTCATTGGCAAACCGATGTTTTAATTATCATTCATACAAGCACTTCACAAAGGATTGCCAATACCCAACAACTGCCCCATCTAATAGATCTGTTGCTTATAGACCTACATTGACTCAGGGAAACCAACCTCAGGGAAGAATGTATGCCCTAACAACTAAGGAGGCTGAGGCCAGTACAGAAGTAGTAGTAGGTACACTCTAATTAAAGACCATATGATTTAAAATTTGAGTAACCTATTATACTTATATGCAATGTAATGCTAGGTATCTTATCTGTATCAGGTATACCTGCATATGTCTTATTCGATTCCAGGGTGTCACATTCATTTGTGTCTAAGCGATTTACTGGAAAGCTTGATGTGCCAACTAAGGCCTTAGAATGCAAGCTAGTTGTTAGCACGCCTACCGGCATGGTTGAACAATTGAAAGAAGTGTGTGGGCCATGTTCAGTTGAGATTAATGGGAAGAAATTAGATGCCCAACTTATCAAATTCAATATACATAATTTTGACGTCATTCTGGGCATGGATTGGTTGTTGGCTTGTTAAGAAAATGTGATGTGTGCTGAGAAACAAGTTAAAGTATTGGATGATGAGGAGAAGATCTTGTAAATCAAGCTGAAAGGTCAAGGTGACCTAGGAAGACCATTATATCTGCCTTGTATGCGATGAAGTATTAGAAGATGGATGTCAAGGCTACCTTGCATCAGTACTGGATGTGGATGCAAAGCTTACTCCGCAAGATGAATTAGAGGTAGTCAAAGAATTTTCTGATGTCTTTCCAGATGATCTAACCCAGCTACTGCCTAACAGAGAGTTGGAATTTGCCATTAATCTAATTCCTGGAGCTGCCCCAGTGTCTAAGCTCGCACCAACCGAATTAAAAGAGCTATAGACACAGTTGCAAGATTTTTTGAAAAAGGGGTTTATATGCCCAAGTGTGTCACCTTGGGGTGCACCAGTCTTATTTGTCAAGAAGAAGGATGGTAGTCTGCGTATGCGCATCGATTACCGGGAACTGAACAAGTTGACCATTAAGAACCAGTATCCATTGCCGCGCATCAATGATCTATTCAATCAAATACAAGGTGCTAGGGTGCTTTCAAAAATTGATCTCAGATTAGGTTATTACCAGCTTAAGATAAAGAGCAGTGATATACCAACATAGCCTTCAGAACCCGATATGGTCATTATGAATTCCTAGTGTTGTCTTTTGGACTAACCAATGCACTGGCTGCTTTTATGGATTTAATGAACCAGATATTTCATGATGTCCTTGATAAGTGGATCATTGTTTTCATTGGCGACATCTTGATTTACTCAAGGTCGGAAGGAGAACATGCAAAACACTTGAGAATGGTGTTACAAAGATTAAGAGAATAGCAGTTATACGCCAAATTCAATAAGTGTGAATTTTGGCTCAAGCAAGTAGGATTCCTAGAACACGTGGTGTCTGAGAATGGGATCAAAGTGGACCCAGATAAGGTAAAATCTCTAGTAGAGTGGGAAGCACCCAAAAATATAACAAAGATTAAAAGCTTCTTGGGCTTAGCATGCTATTACCGGTGCTTTATTGAAATTTTTCTCAGATTTTGGCGCCGATGACTAAGTTGACTAGGAAAGGTATAAAGTTTGAATAGTCAGAAGAGTGTGAAAACAACTTCTAAGAGTTGAAGAAACGGTTAGTGTCAGCCCCTGTATTAATCATTCCAAATGGTACAAGTGGGATGACAGTCTATACTGATGTATCCAAGATAGGGTTGAGTTGCGTTCTCATGCAACACGGTAAGGTGGTAGCATATGCATCCAGGCAAGTTAAAAAGTATGAGAAGAACTACCCCACTCATTATTTAGAACTAGCAGCAATCATCTTTGCATTGAAGATCTGACGTCATTACTTGTATGGGGAGAAGTGCTAGATCTATAGTGATCACAAAAGCCTTAAGTACTTCTTCACCCAGTGAGATTTAAACATGAGGCAGAGGAGATGACTTGAACTGATGAAGGACTATGATTGTGATATTTAGTATGACCCAGGTAATGCTAATGTGGTGGCTCACGGGTTAAGTCAGAAGGCCCAGACAGTTTCACTTTCGTACTTGGTTGTCCATCCATAGCTTATACAAGGGGCAATGCTGATGGATGAAATCCTTCTATATGAGAGAAACCTTGGACTAGAACATCAGTTAGAAGATGTTTAGCAGTTGACTATATCCTTGTCAGCCTTACAGGTACATCCATCCATCAGACAAGAGGTGATAACAAAACAATCATTGGATCCTGAGCTGTAAAGGATCAGGTTGAAAATTCAAGAGCAGACAATAAATGACCCTAACTTCACAATAGTCAATGATAGGGCATTACTATTTTGGGACAGGTTATGTGTGCCCAATGACAAGGAGATACAGGATAAGATTGTGAAGGAAGCACACAGTTTTGAATACTCACTTCACCTTGGAAGTACAAAGATGTATAAAGACCTTAAACAAAGCTATTGGTGGTCAGCAATGAAGGCTACTATTGCCTTGTATGCAGCAAAATGTCTCATGTGTCAAAAGGCCAAGGCAGAAAGGCATCGACCATATGGTACCTTGCAGCCACTCCTCATGCAAGAGTGGAAGAGGATGGATCACTGTGGATTCTGTCACGGGACTACCCCATTCGCCTAAGGGAATGGATGTAATTTGGGTGGTTGTTGACAGGCTTACCAAGACTACTCATTTTATTTTGATCAGGACCAATTACTGCATGGACAAGTTAAACCAACCTTATATAAAAAATATAGTCCATTTACATGGAGTACCGGTAAGCATTGTATCAAATAGAGACCCAAGATTTACATCTAGGTTCTGGAAGAGTCTCCAGCAAGCTTTGGGGACACAAGTGCATTTGAATACTGTTTTTCATCCATAGACTGATGGGCAGTCAAAGCAAACTATACAAATATTGAATTATATGCTCAGGGCCTGTGCAATGGAAATGAGTGGCAGTTGGGAAGAGTACATACCTCTTATAGAGTTTGCTTATAATAATAGCTACCATGTCATAATTGGAATGGCTCCATATGAGGCATTGTATGGCAGAAAGTGTAAAACGCCTCTATATTGGGATGAAGTAGGTTAGCGACGGATGCTTGGACCAGAGATGATACAGATGATGTGTGACAAGGTCAACGTCATTCGGGAAAGAATTAGAGCAGCCCAATCATGCCAAAAGGTATTGAATTTCAAGAGGGGGAAAAGGTATTCCTCAAAATCTCTCCTACCAAAGGGCTGCATAGATTCCACAGGAACGGCAAGCTAAGTCCGAGGTATATAGGCCCATTTGAGATCATGGCTCGAGTTAGCTCCGTAGCTTATATGTTGGCTCTTCCGCCTTCTCTCAGCAATGTTCACAATGTGTTCCATGTGTTTTTCCTGAAGTGGTACATCTATAATCCATCACATGTGTTGCCTGTGGAACCTAAATATTTAGAAGCTGATATGACCTATGAAGAGCAGCCTGCTGAAATTCTAGATCGTAAGATAAAGACTCTTCACAATCGCTCCATCACCTTTGTGAAATTCTGATGGGCCAATCATTCACTTGAAGAAGCATCTTGGGAGAAAGAGGATGACCTCCAAGCCAAGTATCCTCATCTTTTCGGACAACAAGGTACCTTAATTTTGAAGACAAAATTTTTAAAAAGGGGGGGTAAATCTGATACCCTACTTTCTAAACCCGGTCTAATTTTTTGGTTGGTTCGGTTTGGTCTTGCGGGACCTGAACCCACGTGAGGTGATTCGAGTATCTTATGGAACATGAAGGCAAGAGTGACTCTAAACTCGGGTTGGCCAAATGAGTTAGAGTCAGTGCCTAGTGAAGTTCGCATACCCAAGCCATGCACTTATACGTATCACGAGGCCATGTACTCATAATAAAGGTACATGACCATATTTTCTATCAAGTACACGTATTAATCAATTACCGGGAGTGAAATACATGACATGGCCGAGCCCCATCGAAACCCCAGTGTTTAGGCTAAGTTCTGGTCAACTGGTGGGTGGTCATAGGTGGGTCGGACCCACTAGTGTGACCTATCACTCTGGTCATTAGATATTTTACCCCACTATAAATAACATTTATTACTTCTCTTTCACCACATTTATTGTTTTACACGGTAGTTGAGAAAAGTAAAGAAGAGAGAGAAAAAGAAGAAAGAGGAGTGAAAAAGGAAGAAGAAAATGGGGAAGGAGATGGTTGTTGTGCATCGTCAGGGTTAGATCTCTTAAATCTAACACCGGATTAATGATCCTCATCTCGAGATCTATGATTTGAGGTGAGTAAAGTCCATATTCCTTAAATCCTTATGAAACCCCAAGTGAAACCCTTCGATTTGGGTAGAAATCCTTTAGATCTTGCTATTATCTCTTGGGAATGTGAATATAAGGTTTAATAAAGGTTTTATATATTGTTTATGAAGGGTTTAGAGGAAGACTTGCAAGATTTTTGAAGCATTTGTTGATCTCTTGAGCCAAAGAGAAGATTTGGGGTTTTGAGGTGTTTTTGAGTGAAGAGGTAAGATCCACGCTTGAGACTTTGGATCCACCTTAGATCTATGTTGGAATCATGATTTGGAGCTTTAGATTTATGAAAAATGCGATCGAATCAACCCGTGTTGGTTTCCCTAAGGCGGGATGAAGAATGGGAGAGAGTAGCAAAATCTCGATTGCGAATGGTGGGTGCCTGGAAATGGATGGGACCCACCAATCCAGCACCTGCCTGTCCTAGGTGGGCCGCTGGCTCGACCGATGAGCAAGACTAGTGGGCAACCTAGCCTGTCTCTCTTGGCTCGCCAGTCCAAACGAAGTTACTGGTCCGACAGGCGAGCAAGGACTGGTGGGTGCCTTTCCCATCGGTCTTGGCCCACCGGTCCAAGCAGTGTCCCTGGATTGACAAGCGAGTAAAGACTAGTGGGTGCCTTGCCTGCCAGTCGACCTACCAATCCGACTTCTCAGATTTCGATTGGGCCCAAATTTATTAGCAATATTCTCTAGTGATTTTAAACATGTTAGGATCATCATACCTCATTGGTTATGACCCTAATGTGTAGCATACTAAACCCAACTCCTTTACGATAGGTTGTTTTAGGAACTCGCGTCATTACACGCCGGATCTTTCTCGTACCAAGAGTGATCTTTGTACACGATTAGGTAAGTGGGAAGAGGACATTGCATCATGTCATTCTAGTTGTAGACTAGGCATGTCATCACATTATTATTATGTAGACTAGTCATCCACGATTGCCATTACATGCAATGACGTGTGCATTATGAAATTCAATTATGATCTGGCATGTTGATATCTTATTTGTTAATGCCTATTCTTGCTTTGTGATATGAGATGGATGACTTTAAATTACTGAATATGGTGACGAATGCGTTGCTAGCCCGTGGAATGGGCCGCGATGGTACTATACAGTTATACTATCTCATATAGGAGCATGCAGTTAGAAACGACATATCCCTATGCTACGACCCTTCCCAGCAAGGGTTTAAGTGTTGGGTATATCACTGGGGGCAACTTTGGTGATGTAACAAGAGGGCCAATCGTACTACTTTTAATTTAATGTCCCTCTAGGTGAGCATTTTACTTTAATGTCGCTCTGGGTGAGCATTTTACTTTTCGGTACTAACGGTTGGCCTTTTCCGGCAACCCTATGGGAATATCACGGGATGGGATTCATGACTCGGACCCAGGGCATACGCACACTGTGGTTGCGAGTAGCACATGACCTATGACCTAGAATTATTGTCTAGGTGGATTAAGATAATAAAATGAACTGCACGAATATAGGTTCATTTGTATTGCGCATACTTGTGTGGTCCTTCTTTTCACTCATTGGGCTAGTGAGCTCATCCCATGTGCACATCATTTTTAGTTGATTTTACAGGTTATTCAGCTGGAGAGCTAGAGTCGGGACCCACTATGAAATTTCCAGTCGAGGACTGGTGGGTCCCTAAAGATCTCTGGCAAGGGGCCGAGTGCTTGTGCGATAGCTGTGTTATGAGTCAACAACATTGATACCCTATAAGGATTCCTTTTTATTATTTTAGAAATATTACCCCTTTTGTGCTCTGGATGTTTAAATTGTATTTCTTGTGTATATATCACGCCTACGGGCTCAAATGTAAATGTATTATGTAATACAATTTGTGTATCAAGAATATTGAGGTATTTACAGATAAATACATGTAAGACTTCCGCTGATATACGGAATCTTCTTAGTTTAGAATGTGTGTATGTTGTGCTGTGGTTATTGTATCAGATGATCCTGGTAGGTTTGGATTAACAAGTGTTAACTCGATCATCGGTCGATTATGTATGGAATGGGGTGTGACAATGTGACTATTCTTCATTGTACAGTCTAGGTTTCCAGTTTCTTCACTATTGGGTTCATATGAAGGGAAACCACTAGTGGGTCCCACACTTAGGTAGGGTGTCCTAACCATACCAGCAGCCCACTCAGGATTTTCGAATCCCAAACACTGTATTCTTCTTCCATTGGCTCTTTCTATTAAAATTTTATGTACACAGCTCCCAAAACATAACTCAAGGCCTACTGGCCATTTACATAGCAATTTTGGCCACTAGAGACCTAACCGGTAGGTTTCCTGGGCCGCAACTGGCTGGTCGATCAGGACCTATCGGTTCCCTGTTTTCTGTAGAATTTTGATTCTGCCAACCCTGTACCATGTTCAAATTTGTTCCAATTCGGTTTTAACCTTCAATCTTTAATTTTGTTTCAGTTGGGAGATTAGTAAGGAATGAGTTAGACTCTCACTTCACCCATTTTTAGGTTCCTATTGTCTGACCCTAGCTTAGGTATTAAGTTCTTATAGAATTTTCAGGGTTTATGGTAAAATTTGTAGGACTGAATCTTTTTCCTAATCGTGAGGTTGGATTCAGTTGCTTTTAGTCATGTAAGGAATGTTCCAACCCATTTCAAGCTTATACAAAATTATTTGAATTGAATTAAATGAAATTCTACAAAAATCCCTCTTCAAATCTTGAATAAAATTTTTCTCTAAAGTGTTTGGCAAAATTTCTACCTAATTAATCCGATCCCTACCTTAATCTCATTTTTATTTCTTTATTCCTTTGAACTACTGAAACCCTAAATTCCAGAGTTCACAAGGATAAATCCCTAGCAATTTGAGTCTCAGAGACCTTTCCAGGGTTGGGGTTTTCCCTACTGGATAGCAATACCATGCACAGGGACACCATGGCTGCCTTCAATTGGCATAACCCAAAACTCTAACTACCATCCCTGTCAAGTTTTCACAAAATTACATTATTGTATAACGTAGAGATCTTACCTATCCACTGAATTGTCTAGCAGCTGTCTAAGAAGCAGCAATTCTCTCTCGATCTCCTCTTCTTCTCTTCTTTTCTTCTCTTCTCTTCTTCTTCTCCTTTTATCCTTCTTTGTTCCTTTACTGTAATAACAGTAGCCAACGATTTGGGGCTGATTCTCATCCCTAATGACCTTTATTATAGGGCAGCCCAAACAAACCTAAGGCTGGACCCCTCTTAATCCTTCTATATAACCTAATTAACCCTATTTGAAACTAATTGATAAACTCAATTTTTTTTCCTTTTGATTCATTGGTATAAGGTATGTATTTTATACCTTAAATAGGTCTCTTCCCATAAGGGTATGATGGGGAATTACATAGTAGAGGTGTGGGCCCCGCAGTGCTAAAACCCAAAAACTGCATTCTACCAGTCCAATCGGCTGGCTGGTTTGGACCTGCCGGTTGGCAGCAAATGATCCCCTTTTGCCTGTCTACCCTACTATCATGTACCTAGTCTCATAATTAAATTTTACCTCTTTTTCCACACCTCCTGATAAGTTCTCCAATGATGTTGACAGGCTAACCAGGAGTAGGTAGGGTCACTTCTACCTTCTTGGCACTCCATAGCTGCCAACCAAGCCAGCATTGGTTTCCTCTACTCTGTCTTCTTGCCTATTCACAAGTAGGAGTGTAAAATCAGATTGGGGTATTATAGATTCCACATATAACTACAAACATCTTTTCAGAGTGAATAAGTTTGAAAATACAAGAGTCTCCTTTGAAACGATTTCTAAATAAGAATTCAAACCAACCACCTCGAAAGCGCATTTGACCATTATCCTTGATCAGTCTCACAGACCACCAAATCCCCCTTTCATCTCTAAAGAAGGCTTGAGATATTTTCCCGATCAGAACACTACTGCTAAGTCCTTGGGAATACTATGCAAAATAAACAAAATATGTTGCAAAGGAGCCTCTTCATCGGCGGCATCTCCATCATGGTTATTGGCTTCCGTAATACCTTCAACCTAATCTTGTCATTGTTTTTCAAAATCACAAGAGGAGCCAATTCATCATCATCATCATAGGAGGAGAAGGAAGTGGCTGAGATTGAGACAATCACATCAAACATAATTGCATTTTTAACTCTTCTACATCTGCAGAACACATTTAAAAAAAAGAATCAAATATATGTTTGGATTAAGAGATAAGTTGAGGGAAGATTTCACATATAATTACAAACATCTTTCAAGAGTTGATAAGTTTGAAAACACAAAAGTCTTACTTCTTTCAAGAGATTTCCATAAAAGAACTCAAGCCAACCACGTCCAAAGAGCATTTGACCACTATCCTGGATCAGTCACACGGACCATGAAATCCCCCTTTCATCTCTAAAGAATTGAGATATTTTCACGATCAAACCGTGAGCTACTTTAAAATCCTTGGGAATACTCTACAACATACGACAGAGTATACTGCAGAGAAGCCTATTCATCATCGACATCTCCATCATAGTTATCGGCTAACGTAACACCTTCATTTTAATCTTTTCATTGTTCTTCAAAATCACAAGAGGAGCCCATTCATCATCATCATCATCATTATCATCATCCTGGATCAGTCTCATGTACCATGAAATCCTCCTTTTCTTTAAAGGAGGCTTGAGATATTTTTCCGATCTACCCCGAGCTACTGGAAAATCCTTGGAAATATTCTGCAGCATACAACAAAGTACTCTATTACAATCAAAGACTCAGAATGTATTGAAATTGAGATCTATGCACATTAAAAGCGAAACTTACTCGTCATATGAGATCTCTTCATGCTATATTATGTTTGATAAAATCTCAAAAGAATTCTGGGTTACCTTTGATCCATTACAACGAATTTTAAATCACCTATTTGGAGGATTAATAATGATATACCATAATACGCACACTACGACCTAAGAGCGGTCGGTGCTCAATCAACACTATGTCAAGCCCTTCCTTCCCAAAAGCAGACAACCTTGAAGGTCGACCAGGTAAGAGCCGACCACCTCTCCCTCAACCATATGACCACGACTATGACTGTGAGAGAAGGCCCCATATTATCTTAAGGAATGTTCTTAACCAAACCCGAGCGGTCATTTGACCAACGATAAACCATAGTTAAAAAGGCCAACTCAACTACAAGTGGAGAGAGGAGCCAATAAGGAAGGGGCCCCGAAATCACTATAAAAAGGGTACGGATCAACCAAATGAGGTAAGCGATTCCAAATAGTTGGAATCTCTTCCATTTGGAGAACCTAAATATCGACTAACTTAGGAATCGGAGCCTCCTTCCCAGAGGGAACTCCGGGCCAGTTTCTGACCTGTGTGAGTGCAGATCTCAGTTCATAGCAGAGACCAGATCGTTGATCCAACTGAAGGACAGAGATTGGCACTAACAAATAATGTTTGAGTCATCCCCCAACACTTAAAAAAACAGTGTACAGACCATGAACAAGGCCAAGACAAAGGCACTCTAAGAGTGAAATGAAAAAAAATTACTTTTGATTTCTTCCTCCTTGAGTTAGCTATCGTTTCTCTTTTGATGCTTTTGTGTTTCCCTTTTAACAGGGGTTTGTGGTGGATGATGGTATTCATTCTCACAGCAGCTTCGGTCGAAGACCATGGTCCCTTTATATGTGAACATTACGAAATCACCAAATCTAAGATCACTATCCCGAACAAAATCATTCCATCCCTTTGTAAAACAGAACCCTTTCACCATCAGTGCAGTTGTCCATAGTCCTTTGGTTTTCTCATGGCAATTGAACATTGCCTTTCCTTTGATTGGTCAAACTCTAATAGTTGAGATTGACATCACATGTGTCATCTTTTCTTTTCCTTATGTATCTCAACTACCATAGTCAGCTAGGGTGAAGTGATATGTGTACATAAAATCTATATCGTTTATATGATTGAATATAGTGGAAATACAAATCTGATAACCGTAACTAATGCCAATCCCATTACTTTTGTTGGCTCAACGACCTGGTTGACCAGGACACATATTGGTCTAAGATCAGCTCCTGCGTAAGAGATTCTTATGTCTACGCTAAGTTCGGTTTGGAGAATAACCCAACCATCGCCATGAAGAACCTTGACACCAACAATGGCTTTGAGGGCCTCACCTCTCCGGTAGATGTTGGCGACAGAATCGAAACTCAACCTGAGCCTCCACCCATCAAAAAGGGCAACCTTCTTCAAGACAGAAGAAGAAAAAGGAAAGAGAAAATAGCTAGTTGGGCCCAAAGGCACAGTTGGTAGTTCACGTATTAAAAAGATATTAATCAGCTGACGTCATAAATTAACAAATATTCCCTAAATGACACTGGCGGTAGGGGGAATCTGATAATAATTGTCAATAATACAGGGGGTGTTTTGTTAAAAGTGGCATTCCTCAAAGGATGACAATGTACATTTCCTACTCTTTAAAAAAACTTACCTCTGCATCCATTTGCAACTTGATTAAATTTAAATCTTATAACATTCCTTGGCAAAAAATCGTTTTCGTCATGTCCAATTTCTTAGGCATAGTTTTCCTATGTGGCATGCTCTTACTTTATGCCTCCTGATGAGGCAAAATATGTCACTTTCCTCAGCACGGCTGAAGCATGTAATCAAACCAGAACACGACTGAGCCGCTTCTTCGGCCTCATTCAATCAGCGCTTCTACCTCGGCCTCAATCATGCCGTGCTGCTACCACGGGCTCCATCACACCGTGCTCTGCCTCGGCCTCCATCAGGCCGTGACCCCACCTCTGCCTCTATCAGGCCCCGCTATCACCTCGTCCTCCATCATGCCGTGCTGCTACCTCGGTAGCCATCAGGCCGTGCTGTTACTTCGGTCTTCATCAGGTCGTGCTCCTATATCGGCCTCTATCAGGCCGCGCTATCACCTCGGCTCCATCATGCAATGTTGCTACCTCAGCATCTATCAGGACACGCTATCTCCTCGGCCTCCATCAGGCCGTGCTGCTACATCGTCCTCCATCAGGCCGCGCTGCTACCTCGGCCTCCATCAGGCTGCGCTGTACCTCGGTCTTCATTAGGCCGTGCTGCTACCTAGGCATCTATCAGGCCACGCTATCTACTCGGCCTCCATCATGCCGTGCTGCTACCTCGGTGTCTATCAAGCCGCGCTATCACCTCGGCCTCCATCAGGCCGCACTGTCACCTCGGCCCCCATCAGGCCGTGCTCTAACTCTGCCTCCATCAAGCCGAGCGACTACCTCAGCATCTATCAGGCCGTGCTAACACCTCGGCCTCCATCAGGCCGTGCTCTACTTTGGCCTCCAGCAGGCCGTGCTTCTACCTCGGCCCTATCAAGCCCGCTATCACCTCGGTTTCCATCATGCCGTGCTGCTACCTCGGCATCTATCAGGCCGCGCTATCTCCACGGCCTCCATCGGGGCTGACATTCTACCTCGGCGTCCATCAGGCTGTGATCCACCTCGGCCTCCAACAGGCCGTGCTGCTACCTCGGCATCCATCAGGCTATGTTGCTACCTCGGCATCCATCAGGCCATGATCCACCTCAGCCTCCGTCAGGCCGTGCTTCACCTCGGCATCCATCAGGCCGTGCTGCTTCCTAGGCCTTCATCAGGCCATGCCCACCTCGGCCTCCATCAGGCCGTGCTCCACCTTGGCTTCCATCTGGCCGTGTTTTAACCTCGGCCTCCATCTAGCCGTGCTGCCACCTCGGCCCGACGTCAACAACAAGGTTTCCAGAAACGTGTTTTCGTCCACCCCTTCATTCAAGGAATGTAATCCCTATTCCGGAGGACAGGACTCTATCCACTACACATCATCATAGACTCACACAGTTGGCCTTTCCGAGTTAATGGGGAATATTCCAGGAATATTCCCAAAATCACAGAGCCACTCCCCTTGAGGACTCCACGCCTAAACAGGACTCTTCATAATCGTCTCCCACTTGCCCTCCATCAGCAGCCTATAAATACCAAGCTAAGCCTCCATCACAAGGGATCGATTACTCACTTCTCATACTATTAAAGGTCTCTTGAGCATCTGTTGTGGAAAGGTCTAACTTAGGCATCAGAGAGTCCCCCTTCGGGTCAGCCCGGCTCTCCCCTGTCGTCTCTTCTGTGCAGGTCGGCCAAAGCACCAGGAACTGCAGGAAAGATAGTCCGGTCAAATTTTTTCTGCATGAGATTGGCGCCATCCGTGGGAACTTGTTACAAAAAGTCACCTTAGAACAATGCAATTAAGGAGTGAGAAGGTCGTTTCTTCAAAGACAACGTGAGAAAAACCCACTCGGGAAGTACCACTTGGGCATTCCCATTCACCACCAGTGGCAGGGCAGGAAAACGTCCTAGCAGAGACCCCTCCAAAAGGACCCACCCAGCAAACCAGGCCCGATGCATAGGTTGCCCAGGGAGAGGGGGATCAGCACGAGCAGAACCCTCATCTATCCCGCCATGTCCCATCGTCCCGGGTAACTCACCCGAACATGGAAGAACATATGTAGAGCTTGCAGCTGCAGGTATTAGCTACAAACGCACTAGTGAGGGATTTCATACGACAGTTCGGCTCCGAGCTTCTAGTACCACTCACTAGTTTAGCTCAGCCGCATAGGCATGTTCCGAGTAGAAATCCCAGTGATGAATCTACTGACAATAGCGTCACCCCCCAATCAACAGCAAGAAGGGAGCCGGCCAGAACTTCGCGCACTGTTCATTCGATACCATCGCGATCTCTTACTGAGGGGTGCAGGCTAGGTCCCGCCACTACTCGAATCGGGAGAGCCGGTCGTTCTGAACATCATCGGAGCCCAGAGACACATGATACTCATAGATCCCCAAACGGGGCAAGAGGTCGCCAACCGTCGCCTCAAAGACTCACTAGAGGCACTCGTCCACACAGAGAAGAACATGAAAACTACTAGTGGCAAGCTCGACGAGATCGACCCCACCATGGTCAGAGCTCGCCCATCAGGCCGACCAGAGGTGCACCACGGCAGGGTCACCAAGGCCGAGGAAGAATCCCCAGAAGAGAAGGGGCACACCGATCAGTAGATGGCCAAGCCGAGGAGAGAGGAGACAACCTCGAGAGCCGTATCCAGTGACTCACTGAGCAAATAGAGGGAATGCAAAGGCAGGGGCACCCGGTCGACATAACTGTAACCCCGGCCCATAATGCACTTTCTGACGAACTGATTGACGTCGAGCTGCCCTCAAATTTTGTGATACCTGTCTTCAATGGATATGACGGCATCACAGATCCTTACGATCATCTGTTGTACTACAGCTCGGCCATGGCAGTTCATGGTAGGTCAGACGCCGTTCTCTGCCATGCTTTCCCAGCCTCATTAAAAGGAGCTACGCTAGTCTGGATGTCAAACTTATGGCCACGGTCCATCCGAAGCTATGAAGAATTGACAAGAGCGTTCCTCACACGTTTCCAAGCAGAAGCAAACTACACAGAACGTGATGAACATGAGGCAAGGAGCGAGGGAGACAATAAGAGAATTCCTTGCTCGATTCACCAAGGCGACCCTGGAGGTAAAAATCCTGCCGGAAGGAGTGGCGTATAGCACGTTGTGCAATGGGGTAATACACCCCGATTTGGTTCAATCTCTGGCCCTCAACTTACCAGAAACGAAGCCCGCACAGTTGAAACGGTGCAATCAATACGCCAACATGGAGGAAGTTCTGGCCAACTGAGGAATAGCTGACAGGGGTGATCAGGCAGCGAAGGAGAAGAAAAGGGCTCTGAAACATAGGGACGACTCTTGTGAGCCAAAGAAAAATAGAATAGATCGGCCTCTGGACACAGTTGAACCTGAGCGATATGAACTTAATCGTTCTTGTACAAACCTGCTCTTAGAGATCCAAAATCAGAAGTACTTTCGTTGGCCCAGGCCAATGGCAGGTAAACCAGAAGAGAGGAACCCCAACCGGTATTGCCGATACCACCGAGACCATAGACATGACACTGAAGACTGTAAGTCTCTGAAAAGGGAGATTGATGAGCTAATCAAGGCCAGATTCCTCAACCAATATTTGAAGCAGAAATATGGTGGGAACTCGCCCGAGCCGAGGAGAGATGATATCAGCCGAGCCGAGGTAAGGCCGAGCCATCCAAGGATCCAGCCACGGACCGAGCTGTCACATACAACAACAACCCCGTGGGTCTAGCCATCCTAACAATCATAGGCGGACCTACTGCAGAATCAGTCAGAAAAGCCAAAGCACACGCGCGGTTTGTATGTGTCACGGAACAACCTGTCAAAGCCCTCAAAACGGATCCACCCATTACTTTCTCTGATAGAGATCTGGAAGAGTTGAACTGGCCTCACAACAATGCAGTCATGATTCAATTAGTGGTGGCCAACCACCCTTTCCACAAGGTCCTAGTGGACACGGGAGCCTCCGTTGACCTCATGTCATACGAAGCCTTCGTAAAACTGGGGCTTGGCGTCGGGGCCTTAAAACCTGCCCCCGGACCCTTGTACGGTTTCTCAAGCATGCCAGCTGATCTAGAGGGAGTTGTTGACCTACCTATAACCATCGGACAAAGAGCTCAGACAGCCACAACCATGGTCTCTTTCGTGGTCGCCAAGATCGCCTCACCCTACAATGTAATCCTTGGCCGACCTGGTCTCAATGGTCTTGGGGCAATTGTGTCCACTAGGCACATGAAGGTCAAATTCCCAACTAGCAATGGAGTCGGAGAATGCAAGTCCAGCCAGAAGGAATCCCAGGATTGCTATGCCAACTTCATAAAATCTGTCAAAAAAACGTGCTCGGGCCTAGCGTGTAAGTTAGAGGTTGTTGATTGCTGAGATGAGAGCCTCCTGGCCCAAGCCAAGCCAATGGAGCAGCTGCTTACCATCCCTATCTCAGAGGTTGAGCCATCCAGAACTGTTCAGCTCGGAGCGCTTTTGGGCTCCCAACGCCGTGAAGAAATCTTGAACTTCCTCTGCGAGAACTCTGATATTTTCACGTGGAAAGCTTTTGATATGCCAGGAATCTCCAGGACCGTAGCCGAGCACAGTTTGGACGTCAACCCGAGCTTCAGGCTTGTCCAGTAGAAGCGCAGAAACTTCGCAACTGAGAGGAACACCATCATCAACGAGGAGGTTGACAAACTCCTAGCCGCAGGGTTTGTGAGGAATGTGATGTACCCGACCTGGTTAGCCAATGTGGTCATGGTTCCGAAGTCCAACGGGAAGTGGAGGATATGCGTAGACTACACCGACCTGAACAAGGCTTGCCCCAAAGACTGCTACCCTTTGCCTTGTATTGACTCCCTCATAGACTCAACTGCTAGCCATGAGATGCTGACCTTCATGGATGCATATTCCGGCTACAACCAGATAAAGATGTAGCTGGAAGATGAGGAGAAAACTGCTTTCCTCACCACTCAGGGCAACTATTGCTACACTGCAATGCCTTTTGGCCTAAAGAATACAGGAGCCACTTACCAGAGGATGGTGAATACGATGTTCCGAAGCCATATCGGGAGAAATTTATAAGTTTACGTTGATGATGTGTTGGTTAAGAGCAACAAAGGCATTAATCATGTGCTAGAACAAGTGTGCATTCGGAGTAACCTCTGAGAAATTCTTGGGTTTTCTAGTGTCGCGAAGGGGGATAGAAGCAAACCCCTCAAAAATTGAGGCCATTCACAAGATGCGTCCACTAAGAAACATTAGCGAAGTGCAGAAACTGACCGGGTGCCTGGCCGTACTTAACAGGTTCTTGTCCCGAGCTGGTGATAGGTGCCTTCCATTCTTCAAGCTACTAAAAGGAGGAAAAGGCCAACAACAATTTCACTGGACAGAGGAATGCGAAGCAACTTTGAGGAGATCAAGGCCTGCCTAGCCCGACCCCCTCTGCTGAGCTGACCTGAGCCTGGAGAGGAGCTACAGCTCTACCTCGCTACCTCAGCGGTGGCCGTTATTGCAGTCCTCGTCAGAGAAGAGGCAAGGACCCGGAGGCCCATCTACTATGTGAGTCATGTGCTCCTGGAAGCGGAGACAAGGTACCAGAAGATTGAGAAGCTTGCATTGGCGCTGGTTGTGACAGCCAGAAAGCTGAGGCCCTACTTCCAAGCACACGCCATTGCTGTACTAACTGATCAATCGCTGAGAAAGTCACTTCACAGCCCCAGCGTAGCGGGACGTATGGTAAGTTGGGCTGTCGAGTTAAGTGAGCACAATATTGAATTCCGACCAAGAAGCGTGATCAAGGGCCAGGCACTGGCTGACTTCTTAGTGGAATGTACCCAAATCGAAGAAGAGGCAGCACCTGATGCCGAGCCGAACAAAAAGTGGGAGCACTATGTTGATGGATCCAGCACCACAGCAAGGAGCGGCGCTGGGCTTGTGCTGAAAAGCCCTGAAGAATTCATGATATATTATGCCCTTTGATTTGCATTCCCCACAACAAACAACGAAGCAGAGTATGAAGCCCTGATTGCAGGAATCAAACTGGCAAAGGCGGTTTTGACAGACAATCTGGTCGCCCATAGTGACTCCCAACTAATCGTGAACCAGGTCAATGGCCAATACGAGGCCAAAGAAGAAAGAATGGCCAAGTATTTGAAGGAAGTACGTCGTCTGGTGACGAGCTTTGGCACGTTCGCAATGGTACAGATCCCGTGGCAGGAAAATGCGATGGCAGATGCCCTCTCCAAACTAGCTACAGCTGACATCGCTAACTGCGCAAGCGCGATATATTTTGAAGTGCTAGACCAACCAACCTATGAGCAAGAATTGTTGTGTAGCATTAATCAAATGGCCGAGCTGAGCTGGATGGATCCCATTATGGTCTATTTACTTGACGGACATCTCCCGGTAGATCAAACAGAAGCAAGGGCAGTCAAAAGGAGAGCAGCCAAATACACCCTCCAGGGAGGAGTGCTTTACAAAAGGGCAATATCCTAGCCCCTGCTGAAGTGCCTGCCCCCGAGCCGAGCTGAAGTGACACTTCGCGAAGTCCACGAAGGGATTTGTGGGGGACGCATCGGGGGTAGAGCATTGGCCTACAAGGTACTACGCCAAGGATTCTACTGGCCAAACATGCAAAGAGATGCAATGAAGTTCGTACAACAGTGCTTCAAGTGTCAGGTACACACCCCAATACCTCATGTACCGGCTATAGAACTCAGTTCAGTGATCTGCCCGATCCCGTTCGATATGTTGGGAGTGGATATTCTAGGACAGTTCAAGAAGGGAAAAGGGGGAGTTCAATTCTTGATAGTTGCTATTGATTACTTCACTAAATGGGTGGAAGCACGTCCCCTTGCCAGAATCACTGAGCAGGCAGTAGAGAAGTTCGTTAGGGACGACGTCATATTCCGCTATGGTGTCCCAAAGGTGTTGGTCATGGATAATGGTCGACAATTCTACAATCGGAAATTCAGGCTCTTCTGTAGCAACTTTAATATTGATTTCCGAAACACCGCTGTAGCACACCCGCAATCGAACGGTCAGGCAGAAAAGGCCAACCACATACTTCTAGATGGAATAAAGAAGAGGTTGGACTGGGAGAAGAAGAACTGGGCAGATCAGCTACTCAGTGTACTTTGGGCTTTTCGCACTTCAGCTCAGACTTCCACAGGAGAGACACCGTTCTGACTGGCATACGGAACTGAAGCGTTAACCCCTGTGGAGGTAACCCAAGCCTCGTTCCGATCAGCAGTGTTCGAAGCCTCACAGAACGAAACCAGGCTCCAAGCAAACGCCAACTTCATAGACGAAGTTCGGGAAGAAGCACTTGTTCGAAATGAAACCTACAAGCAGAAAGTCCGGCAGTATCACAACCAGAGGGTCAAGCCATGGGGATTCGTAGTTGGGGACTTGGTGCTCAGGAAAGCAACAGCATCGGACCCAAGAAGTGAAGGCAAGCTCAGCGCGAATTGGGATGGCCCTTACATAGTCTCCAAAGTGGTGCGCCCCGGCACATACCACTTGCAGACTCAGGGGGGTACAGCTATACCAAGGGCATGGAATGTTGAAAATCTCAAAAAATTTTACCAGTAGACAGTTTTATTTAGTAGATTGCATTGAAATCCCATCGATTGGGTGTTAGTCTTGAAGATTCTTATACTATCAGCACCTTAGTAGTTATTCAATTTTTATCAAGGAGCAGAATAGATTCTATTTTGGAGCAATGTATTTGTCCCAAGTGCATGCCACACATCAATATACTATGAAGCTTCCCGTAAATATCTGACTCTTCTAAGATTGTGTACAGCTCGGTGCATCTAAGACCGAGCTCGAGCTTGGCACCACAAGACCAGACTCTAGTCAGGCGACTAAAAGACCTTAACCAATGAGCACAAAGACCGGGCCCTAGCTCGGCGCTTCTAAGACCGAGCTCGGGCTCGGCTTCACAAGACCAGACCCTAGTCTGGCGACTCAAAGACCTTAATCAATGAGGCACAAAGACCGGGTCCTAACTCGGCGCATCTAAGACCGAGCTCAAGCTCGGCACCACAAGGCCAGACCCTAGTCTGGCGACTCAAAGACCTTAACCAATGAGGCACAAAGACCGGGCCCTAGCTCGGCGCATCTAAGACCGAGCTCCAGCTCGGCGCCATAAGACCAGGCACTAGTCTGGCGATTCAAAGACCTCAACCAGTGAAGCACCAAGACCAGACCCTAGTCTGACAACTCAAAGCCCTTACGAGCTAAGGTAAGCAAGCCTGAGGGTCCACTCGGCACCACAAAAGACCTTAATGCAAGGCACATCAAAAAATTGAGCCCTAGCTCGGAACCCCAATGGCAAGTCCAAGGCTTAGCGCTTCAAGGCCACACTCAGACGGCTGCACTCGTCCTCATTTATCCAAAAAGTTACTCATTTTGGTCTATGCCCGACGCACAAGAAAAATAAAGAAAGAAGCACAAGAACACTGAGAGATGAAGACATAAAATAAATTTTTCAGTCTCCAACAATGAGAATCAGGCCCTCAAAATACATCGCAACCGAAGGAGACATCTGCATAAATAGGATCTATATACATGAGACTAATCTCGGGGGGCTCAGCACAAAAAATCCTTCGAGTCGGATCACCTCTTCACCAACATCGATCGAGCTGCAGGGTTGGACCAGAGTTGCATGGACCGGACGCATTGGTCGTAGTCCGTCAGATTGTAGCCTGGCATTTTACTCTGAATGAACAAGAAGGCATCGACTGAGCTGACCTAAAACAAAGAAATGTTAACATCATCCAACCGCTTCTGATAGGCCTAAGGGTTTAGCCACCTCGTTCTCCTTCAACAACCTCCTGTTCTGGCTCTCTAATTGCCGATCTGATATCATTGGGATGGTCCTCCTCAAATCGGGCCATTTCTTCTCGACCCCCATGAAGGCACCTCGCTGAGAAAGTGAAGCGGTGCATCTCGCATCGGATTAATTCCTCTAGCAGGTCGATTCGAACTGCTAGAGCAGGGGGCTAGTGATGAGGCAAAAAATGTCACTTTCCTCAGCACGGTTGAAGCATGTAATCAAACCAGAACAGGACTGAGCCGCTTCTTCGGCCTCAATCAGTCTGCGCTTCTACCTCGGCCTCAATCATGCCGGGCTGTTACCATGGGCTCCATCACACCGTGCTCTACCTCGGCATCCATCAGGCCGTACCCCACCTTGGCCTCTATCAGGCCACGCTATCGCCTCGGCCTACAACATGCCGTGCTGCTACCTCGGCATCCATCACGTCGTGCTATTACCTTGGTTTTCATTGAGTCGTGCTTCTACATCGGCCTCTATCAGGCCGCGCTACCACCTCGGCCTCCATCATGCGTGTTGCTACCTCGGCATCTAATCAAGCCGTGCTGCTACCTCGTCCTCCATTACGCTACGCTGCTACCTCGGCCTCCATCAGGCTGCGCAGCTACCTCAGTCTTCATCAGGCCGTGCTGTTACCTCGGCCTCTATCAGGAAGCACTATCTACTCGGCCTCCATTATGCCGTGCTGTAACCTCGGCATCTATCAGGCCACGCTATCAACTCGTCCTCCATCAGGCCGTGCTCCTTCCTCGGCGTTTGTCAAGCGCACTATCACCCCGGCCTCCATCAGGCCACACTATCACCTCGGCATCCATCAGGGCATGCTCTACCTCAGCCTCCATCAAGCCGGGCTACTACCTCGGCCTCCATTAGGCCGTGCTGCTACCGTAGCATCTATCAGGCTGTGCTTCACCTCGGCATCCATCAGGCCGTGCTGCTACCTCAGCTTCATCAAGCCGTGCTCAACCTCTACCTCCGTCTGATCATGATTCACCTCGGCATCCAACTGGCCGTGCTTTCACCTCGCCCCCATCTAGCCGTGCTGCCACCTCGGCCCGACGTCAACAACAAGGTTTCCAGAAACATGTTTTCGTCCACCCCTTCATTTAAGGAACGTAATCCATATTCCGGACGATAGGACTCTATCCACTACACGTCATCATAGACTCACACGGCTCCCAGAATCACAGAACCACTCCCCTTGAGGATTCCACGCCTAAACAGGACTCTTCACAATCGTCTCCCACTTGCCCTCCATCAGCAGCCTATAAATACCAAGGTAAGCATCCATCATGGGGGATTGATTACTCACTTCTCTTACTGGAAAAGCTCTCTTGAGTATCTGTTGTGGAAAGATCTGACTTAGGCATCGGAGTGTCCCCCGTCGGGTCAGCCCGACTCTCCCCTGTCATCTCTTTTGTGCAGGTCGGCCAAAGCACCAGGAACTGCAGTTAAGATCGTCCGGTCAATTTTTTCCGCATCAGCCTCCATAATCAGACTATCCTTCCCTTCAGAGTGAAAGGAATTAAATATTGAAGAATTTTTTTAGTGGCAAACGAACATGTGAACATATTGGGAAATTTGCCTTTGGTGGTATAATTCATCATATTTGATGAGAAAGAAAGAAAAGAAGATGGGCCTCCTCCATGCACGCATACCATTAGACAGATTTGAGAAGCCATCAACTCTAAAATTAGAAATAGACTCCCTCCCATTTACTTTATTCATCCCAAACACTTTAAGGAATATTCAGTTGTTCTGAGTTGGGACCTTCTTCTTATTTCTCATACCTTCTTTATGTTCATCATTTAAATATGGAAAATTTACAGTGCTACTCCCTAGAGAATGTCATTATGAGAGAGACATCCCCTGTAAATTTTCAAATTACGCTCATACCCCCCTACTTTCGATCTCTATTACGTGAGGATTTGAAATGATGGTTTTACCCTTTTAAGTAACACATGATCAAATCATATTTTACCCAAGTCCCTCAATTTTCACCCACCTTCACCTTAGATTTTAGAGAAGGTTTCATGCACACACATCAGCCCTTCTCTTTCCCTAGGCAACCACCGTCGTTCACCATCCTTGTGAAACCATTGGTTGCTTTCTCCATCACTGTGCAACAGTCGAGCGTGCTTTAGTGGGCATGGGTGCTCGGTGGTACTTCTTTCTCCTTTACCAATTTCTTCTTTTTTTCTTTGTTCTCTCTCTCTCTCTCTCTCTCTCTCGCACTCGCACTCATCCAATTTAAAGATGGATTTCAGGCCTGCTTAGAGGGTTTTTTGGATTTGTTGTGTTTTCAGTTTCGATCAATCCATTTAATCAGTCTGGCCAGTTTGAGTTCTACAAATCCGAACCAAAGTTGAATTTGGGGTCTTCTTCGGATTTTGGCGATTGCAGCCATTTGAAGTGTAAGATCAATGTTAGCATCCCCACCACAACCACAAAATAGTGCAGAAGATAACGATCCAATTCGACTTGTCCCTGAAAATCCTTGGAGCTGAGAACTGCATTTGGGAGTGAAAATAGAGGAATGTCTTGCGAGGTCGGAAGAATTGAAGCCGCAGACTTTATTCTTGGCCTGGAAACCCCTACAACAGGAGAAGTAACGTCGTCATTTCCATTCCTAACTCAAGGTAACCATGAAGGTAGCCCAATAAATCTATATGGCAACCTTACTATGAGACATGGTGACTCTTGGCACTGCAGCCTGCCAAGAGCCGAACTGGGCTATTGTGTACCTCGCATTCCCAAGAACATTAAGGTATTGCATTATCCGTAGTTGATCTCCAATAAGCATCTGTAGACGTTGGGGAAGGGGAAGCTTCTACTAGAACAGGGTATTGCACAAGGTTGACATCACGCTGCATCATGAGGTGAAACTTTCCTGTGGAGTGGTTAGTTTTTTATACGTAGGAATTTAGAGGTTTCCCCGCCACCAGCTGCTGACCTGGTAAGAGGGTATCGATGAACTTGATGAAGAATCGCTCCGCCTAAACTGTGGCTCCTCTATAGAACGCGGCCTTTGATGTCGAGAAGGAAGAGCGCGGAGGATAGAGGGGATTAGAAATTGGGGAGATCAGAGATCAGAAGGTGCAACTGACTTCCTCGGCTTCGGTGTAGCAAGATGGAGGGTATGGTGGTGAGGGGGTTAAGAAAAGGTATACTAAGTACTTCATGTTTTAAAAGGATATTTTGGTATTTAGAAAAAATATAAACTAGCTGATGTCAGCATTTAAGGTATATTTTGTAATAGAAACTGACGGTAGGGGGTATGAGCATAATTTGAAATTATGCAAGAAGTATCTCTCTAATAGTAGCATTTTTTAGGGGGTGGCACTGTAAATTTTCTTTTAAATATTTGTTTCCCCCCTCCTCTCTCCCCCTTCCCTTTGGATGTATCATCCTTTTTCCATTTATTTTTCTAACCCCTTTAATGTATCATCATTGTGGTATTTATTTATCCCCCTATCCCTAACCTCATCTTGTATCATCCTAAGATGTTAGTTGTTTTGTTTGAAGTCCCCCTGGATCAAAATCAATGGAATTGGACGATCTGGTTGTGATTAATTATGATTAATCTTGATTCAAGGAGCTCTACTTGTCTCTTCGTCCATCTTGAGTGAAACTATCTCTTCCTCTAACATGAGGAATACTATCTCTTCCTCAAGTGCGAGTGCTCCCTGTATCTTTATCACCCTTCCCTGAACCTTTTACCCTCTATAGCATCCTTTTCCATTACCCATTCTCCTCTTCCCGAGAGACCTCGTGACCTTGATAGTTGATGATAATTTTGAAGAAGTTTCCACTAACTAGGATAACGTCCTAATAGGTTATGTTCTCCTAGATAAACCACACTAAAGACAAGCAATCATGGAGGGCTTAATAACTGCTTGGAACCCTATTTTCTGTAACAATCTCTTTATTCCAGCAAAACGAGTACTTGTTCTATTTCTAACATGGTCATGATCTCCTCAATATCCTAAATAAAGGACCATGATAGTCTCTGGTAACTTAATTCTGTTCAAGAAGTGATGGGAGGATGGTGTTTGACCGTTCACCCATAGGACTTTTGGACCACTTTCACATTGTCCCAGAGGACCTCTTCTCTCTTCTTTACATTCACTCAACTAAAGCCGGTAGCCCTTTCATGGCTATCTAGATCCAAGGAAGTCATATTGGCAGTCAAGTTCAATACTTCCGTTGTTACATCTCAGTAGACATTACAATGCCTCTCAAACCTATTGTCCCTTTCGTAGGTGGTCAGGTCTGAAATTCAATATCATTGTTCACTACGAATGTCTACCACTTTACGTCCAGCTACTAATGAGGATGGATAGGGCATGATTTCTCCTAATACTAACAACTTTACGAAGACACAACCATCACTATTCATAGATCTTGCAACCTAGCGCTTTAGCAATTTGACCCAGATCTCCACGGTCACCCACCGGATCACTATTTGCTGGAGCATTCTCCATCTACGCCCTAAGTGGAGGGCTCCATTTCTAGAGAACGCGAGTGGAGGTGCAACACAATGCCATAAATTCCATGTTAAACTCTGACAGACTACTTGCTTCCTACCCCCTGTACTAGAACAGAGGAAGACAACCATTGGTAGACCCCCTAATATAGGTGTGGTCTCCCACCCCACCCCACCCCACCCCACCCCAAACCTCTTTCCCCACCTTTCTTAAGTCCCTAACACCTCCCAACTCTTCCTCTTTATACTCCCACCCATATCCCAAATTTCCATCCAAAGCCCACAATTATCCACCACCTCCACTAAATTATCACACTTCCTCACCTTCCCACCAATATAACTCAACCCGATGACCCAACCATTCCATCAACCAAACCTCACCCAAAACCACCACCCCTCACATGCTTATGTTGGACCATAATGATGCCATAACTAATAACCTGACTCATCCCCCAACCCATCCAATGGAACCAAACCCACTCTCTCAGCGAATCCTATTGTCAGCCCAACCTACATACCAACTGAACCTAACCCTGAACCAACCCAAACCTTTAGCTCCTATCCCAACTTTAAATTCTCACACACAACATCTAGCACTCGTCATGATAAAGGAAACATGCAATCTTGGATATGCAGAGCTAAAACCGTTGCTTATTAGCATCTTTTGGTTGATATTGTCAAGATGAAAGGTAGGCCTAAACATAGGGGCCCAAATCATCCAATCTCTTTAATCTGATGGAGAAACATTTTTCTAATGCGGACCCTATGGAAGTTGTAGCTAGTCATAAGTTGGAATTATAGGGGCCTAGGGGGACCCCTGATAGTTGATGCTCAGAAGGATCTCTCCAAGGGTGAAAATCCTGATATCTTTCTTATGGAAACAACCTGCTCTCAAAATAAAATCCACTGAATTTAGTTGAAACTTTTTTAATCCTATTTGGTTGAACCCACTGGTATAGCTGGGGTCTAGTGATCTTGTGTAGGAAGCCCTATTCTATTATTGTTTTCTATGCTGACCAGAATGTGATCAACTGCCTAATGGTAATGCCGAACTGTTACCCTTTCCACCTTACCTGCATTTATAGAGATCCGGTTACTTTTCAACGCCAAATACTGTGGGATAAACTGTTTGAGATCAGTCAAGGTCGTATGGACAGTTAGCTTGTGATAGGAGATTTCATTTCAAATATGTCGTGGAAATAGAAGGCTGCAAAGGGAGTAGATATGTGGCTCATTTTAGAAATATGATGGACACTTGTTGCTTAGTCAATCTCAGATTTCATGGACTAGTATTTATTGGACCACCAAGCGTTTAGGATCAGCAAACATCTATATCCGCTTTGCTCGAGCTTTCTCAAATATTCTTTAGAAACAACAATTCCCAGAAGCCTTTGTTTCTACTCATGTTGCAATCAAATCAGATAACAAACCGATGATTATTGAGACTGATACATAAGTTAGCAAAGGATCTTAGCCATTCATGTTCGAATCTATATGGATTAGACATCTTAAGTGTGATGCATTATTAGATGGCACGATCCTCCACTCGAGTAGGTCCATAGGAATCCATTCTCCCTCGAAACTTTTCCAATATCAAGATGTCCTTTCCAAATGGAACCAATAATTATTTAGCCAAATTCAAATTAAAATTAAAAACTTGAAAAATTAGCTAGCTCGGCTTCAAAATCTTCCTCCCTAGAAGACTTCACAACAAAAGGAAATTGAGGAGATGAAGGAGCTCACATCTGTGTTAGCTTGTGGGGACGATCTTTGGCAGTAAAAATCTCATATTGCTTGTCTTTCAGGAGGTGACTTGTAATACCCTACTTCTTAAACCCGGTCTGATTACACGGTTGACCCGGTTTAACCATGCAGGACCCGAACCGGAGAGGGTTAAGGCGGGTTCCTTATGGACCATGACGGTTAGGGTAACTTTGAACACCGGTTGGCCGAACAAGTCCTAGTCAGTGCCAGAGGAGATGGGTGTACCCAAGCCGTGTACATGCACATATCATAAGGCCATGTACGGATAAAAGCAGGTATGTAGCCGTATCCTAGAGCGTATACGTATAATATCCTTATACCGAGAGTAAGATTCGAGCCGAGAGTCGAATTCCATCAAAATCCCACTTGTTGGTCAATTTTTGGCCCTCAGGTGGGCGGTCACAGGTGGGCTCATCCGCCCACCTGAGTGACCCACCCATGTGTTACTAATAGTTTTCAAAAAGTATAAATAGCAGGATTTGTGTTTTTTTTTTCAATATCTCATTTATTACATTGAATAGTTGGTGAGAAGATTTAAGAGGAGAGAGAAAAGAAGAGAGGAAAGAGAACGAAGGAGAAAGGGGAAGGAAGAGGAAGAAGGAATGGATTTAAGCGGCGCCAAAGCTTGATCTTCCCATTCTGACACCGAAAAAGTGATCTCCAATGCGAGATCTGCGTTTAGAGGTGAGCGAAGGCTATATTCCCTAAACTTTCACCATACCCAAGTAAAACCCTTGATTTGGGTAGTCGTTCTTGGGATCTTGTAGATTCCCCTTGAGATGATGAATCTAAGGTTTAATAGATGGTTTATGTGTTGATTTTGAAGGATTTGAAGAAGTGTTTCCACAGTTGGAGGAGCATTGGTGATTTGAAGTGATTTTGGGGTTTTTGAAAGAGTTCTTGAGCAAAGAAGGTAAGATGGTTTTCATTCCTTAAATCTAACCTAGATCTAGGTTAGAACCATCTTATGAGACTTTGAATGTGTGGAGAATGGGTTTGGAAAAGCCCCATTTGGATTCCCTAAAGGTTAGGGAAGGTTTCGGGGAAAAATGGCATTTTCCACCAAGACCGGTGGACCAAGACTTGTGGGCCAAATGGCCCGCCTGAGAGGGCAGGCCCTCGGGGCCAACCGGCGGGCCAATCGGCGAGCCAACCTGCCCGCCGGTCTTAGCAGGGCCCTCAGGGCCAATCGACTGGCCCTACCGGTGGGCTGATCGGTGGGCCAACCTATCCGCCGGTCATGACCGGTGGGTCAAGACCGGTGGGTCGACCTACCCGCCGGTCATGACTGGTGGGTCATGACAGGTGGGCTGTCTGACCCACCCGAGAGGCTCCCAACGTGATTTTTTTGTCCGAATGGACCCAAAACGAACGTGCGACCTTCTTTTAGGATTCTAAACATGATTTTGTCACCAAATCTTATTATTTTTTACCCTAAAGTGGTGAAATGCTAATCTCATTTACTCATGATAGGTTCACTAAATCTTACGCTTCTCACACCGGATCTCACCCGTACCAAGCGTGAGTCTTTGTACACTACAGGTAAGTGGGGAGAGGACGTTTGACCTTGTTTCAAGGCTTGTTTGGCATTCATTTAATTGTATCTAGACTACCCATGTCATCATGCAAATGCTATGTAGCTTAGCCATCCTCATATTTTATGCCATGTGTGCTATGTTTATTTCTCAATGCCAAATGATGATATGCTTATGTGATGAATGTTGACATCATTGTGCATGATACATTAATAGACTAGATGCCATAGTCGGCTTGGAAACGAGTGCATTGGTGGCCCGCGGAATGGGACGCGGTGGCACTATGCAATCGTACTATGTCATATAGGAGCATGCGGTTTAGGCTTATCATCTTCCCGCACTACGACCCTTCCCAACAGGGGTTGAGGTGTTGGGTTACCATTTGGGGGGAAGCAGTGGTCGCAGTTGTCGGGTCACTGTGGCGGTTAGACATACGCCTGGCTGGTCATTAGGACAGTCGGTAACCTCGGTGGTATATTCAAGAGGGCCAATCGTACTGCTTTTAAATTGCTGGAGTCAGCACCTTTAATTTCTGTCATTTACTTTATGTTGAGAACCGGTGGTCGGCATGTTTTACTTTTTTGAGTACTCACGGTGGGCCTTCTCCGACAGCCCTATGGGCGTATCGCGGGATGGAGTTCGCAGCTCGCGCACTGTGGTTGTAGTAGCACTAAACCAAGGACTTAGTAATGTTGTTTAGGTGAAAGTGATTAAAAATGAATTGCATAGCATATAGTGCATATGGTTGTGATTTATTGTGTGGACTGTTGTGTGGTCCTTTTTTTCACTTACTGAGCTAGTGAGCTCATCCCACGTGTGCACCTCTTTTAGATGATTTTGTAGGTCATCAACCTGAAGAGCATGGGTCGGGCCCCATAGTTGAATTCCCTGAAGAGGATTGGTGGGTCCCCAAGGAATTAGAGCACGGCACAGATTGCCCGTGCGAGGGTTGTACTGTGGGATCGTAGTTTTGATACCGAGCTGAGCTTCACTCTTTGATTTTTTATGATCCCTTTTGATACCGAGCTGATCTTGACTCTGATTTTGATGATCCCTTTGCTATCGAGATGAGCTGTACTCTTTGATTTTTTATTAACCCTTCGATACCTAGCTAAGCTATACTCTGTCTTTTTTTGTTGATGATCCCTTTTGTGTGCTTAATATGTAAATTGTATTCTTTTTGTGTAAATATCATGCATGCGGGCCCACATGTACTTAACTATGTATTACAATTTGGGTATCAAGTATAATGGGAATATTTACAGGTAAAGTAAGTCTTCCGCTGAGCTGTTGAACATTTTCTTAGTTGTGTGTATGCTGTGGTTGGATACTGTATCAGATGATCCTGGCAGGTTTGGGTTAACCGGTGTTAACCCGGTCACTGGCCCGGTTCTGCGTGAATAGGGTGTGACAATAGTGGTATCAGAGGGCGATGTTCTATTCACTCACAGCATACCATGTAGACCCATAGAATCTATAATAGGAAATGGGATTGGGTTAATGTAAAAACTTTAAAGAGTTAAAAGCTAAAGAAAGAAAGGAATAATAATGGTTGTAGTTAGTTATTGCATTCATGGCATGCATGAGAGAAAATGAAAGATTAATTAATTGATGTCATAACCCATCGAGTACGAGTTTAACGAAATTTCGGCAGCATAACGGCCCAAAACGAGATTTCCAAAAATTTTCCACACAAACACCTGATAAACAACATATATATATATAAATATCAATGATCATAATTAACAAAAGACATCACAACTAAACTACACAAGTTATCAAACATACAAATTCGCCACAAACCACCATAAAAACATATCACCCCACAAATAGTCTAGTTACAGAGAAAGTACAAAGAATGAAAAAAGAAGAAGAAATACAATAAGATCAACAACATGAAACACGTGAGAAGCTGGTGTGGACGGACGAGCTAAGTCCTCACTGATCCTCGTCATCGTCCAATACTACTATTCCGTTCACCTGAGGTCTAGAGTTAACGTTGAGTCGACGATCGTAGTAGTCAAACCTCAAGTTCACCAGCTGTACATCCCTCCGAAGTTGGGCAAAATCTGCTGAGATGGCATTGGCCGTTGTATCCAAGTCCTGGCCCAATCTGAGGAAGGAACTCTCTAGGGTAGCCTGCCTCTCCAGGATGTTTTCCTCCCTAGAAGCACTCTCATCCAGTCTTCTTAACAGCCGATCCTGCCCATCCTTCAAAGTCCTCATAGTAGACATCATGCTCTCAAAATCATATGCACCACTCTCAGGTGGTGGGGCTCTATACTGTGGGCCTACAGCTCTAGTGAAGCCAGGATCAGCACCTCTCGACTCATGAGGCACCTCCTCAAGGATGTCCTTGTCCACAAAATCATCCTTCTCACCCTGAGGAACATAGTCCTCATCCTCCTCACTAGACTCCTCCTCCATGGGAACATCCTCCCTAGGGGCAACCCTCCTATCCCTACCTCTCTGAGCTCCTGCTCTCTGAGGTACATCCATGAGAGTGTGGAGACCCATCCTCAATAGACTCCCCCTATCGAACTTATCTGTGGGCATCTTCCCCTCCTCACCACTCAGGTCCACCCCAAAGAACTCAAAGATCCTGGTGAGGATCCTGCCATATGGAAATCCTCCATCCTCGGGGTGAGAAGTATGGTGCTCCATGGTCTTGAGGATGACGTAAGGCAAGCACAAGTGCTCGTCACCCCCCTCTAAAGCCTTATAAATGCAGAAGGCTAAGAAGGCCGCCATGAAGCCCACCTGGATCCGGTGACCTCCTCTGGGGAGCAAGTTGAACTGGACCAAACGGCCAAACACACGAACCTCTGGGAAAAATGATATCTCAGAATCCGGACGCTCCCTGCTACCACAGATGGTCTCATAGAGGTGGTCCGGTGTCTCCGAACTCAAGAACGGGCTCATGGGCTTACTCTTGGGAGGACTGTAGAAACGATGCCCAGCTAAAGAAATACCCAAAATACTAGCCAGGGTGTCCACGGTCAGCTGAATGTCCACCCCCTTCACCATACTAGTTATCACATACTCTTCGTACTGGTAGGAAACCTCCAGGTTACAGTAGAATCTATGAACCAGCTGCTCGTAGCACGGACGGTCTATGTGGAGGATAGACTGCCAACCCAGTGCGGTGAACCTCTCATGAAGTTGAACCTTGTGGAAGTCGTCAACTACCACAGTCTTCTCCATCATCACAGACCTCTTCAGGAAGGCCTGCCAGTTGATTGCTGCTTCTAAACAGCGGAAGAGTTCCTCGTCATAGTCGGAAGGATCAATAGGGGCAGGTCCGGGCCGCCCTGTGCAAGGGGCTGGAGAACTAGTCCCCGCACTCTTCAGTTTGAAAGCGGTGGTCTTACGCCGAGTGCTAGAGGATGCGGGTTCTTTGCCCTTGCGAGAAGACATCCTGACAAGAAAAGAGGAGAAAGAAGGGTGAGTAAGGGAAAAGGAATAACAAAGAGAATAAATAGATAGGTGAGCAATAGGAGGAAGCCCTAAAACCCAATTCTCGCAAAACAGAAAATGTGACAAGCGAGGAATGATAGAGAGTTTATGGATGAAATGCATGGTAAGTGACAAAACAGAAATCATGGAAAAATAGAATGTGACAAAATGTGACAAGTGAGGAATGATAAAAAGTCTATGAATGAAATGCCTGGCCAGTGACAAGACAGAGATTATGGCAAAATAGCAATGTGACAGAAAGGGCTTATAAAGCATGGCAAGTAAAGAATGATAGAAAAACCCCAATTCTCATTGTGCAAGTTCAATCTAAGGAAAAAATGAAAAGACTCACAATAGAGTGAAGCATGAAGCTTACATATTCATGGATGAAATGCCATCATTCTACAATTTAGAATATGCAAAAACATCTACTATTATGATATTGAGGTGGAAGAGAATCAAAGAAACCCAACACAAAGGGATGGATTTTCATGGGAAGGGAAGGGATTTCAAGCCTACCTAACCTTCCATGATCTCTACAACATGTCAAGTACAAATCAAACATAAGGCATTGCATTTGAGTTGTTAGTTGGGAAGAAAAGAGCAGAGATTGAAGAAATCCCCAAATTTGAGAAAACTAGGGCATGATTGGGGTTTCTCTCAAAAAAATTGAGAAGTAAATCCTAAAACTGGAAATAAATCAAGAAGAAAACATCACATTTACATGAAATCACTGTTCTATCATTCTATGGAAAGAAACACGGAAAAGAATCGAGATTGAAGACTACACATGAGTTCTACCCCCAAAGTACACGTTCTGAGAAGAAAATGAGGAAGAAACTTACTTGTAGGTAGAGGAGTTGAATCTTCCCAAAACCGCCGGATCGTTGAGTGAGATCATGAGTGGAAGCGTCAAGGAGCTCTCAAAAATCGCCTAAGAGAGAGAGAGAGAGTGAGGAAGAAATGGGAGAACAAATGAGGAACAGGGGCTTAAAAGCCATGTTCGTAATTTTCGCTCGGGTCGGACCGGCGGACCGACTGGCGGGCCAACCTGCCCGCCAGTGTCAGCCCGTCGGTGGAAGATTTGGACAGACGGGCCGATCGGCGGCCTAACCTGCCCGCAGATGGCAGCCCGCCGGTTGAGAGAAAACTTAAAAAAAAAATGGGGGTATTATTATAATTATTATTATTATTATTCTTATAATAATATACCTGAAAAAAAAGGGTGTGTGGATAGCACCATATGGTCGAGTGGGACCATTGTCCTACTTGTTGAAGCACTAGCCCTGTATTTTCGGAATCAAGTTATGGCTAGTTGCAAACGGTCATACACTATAATACCCTGTGCGTTGGCATATAATTATGTGCCGATATCAATTCTAAGGTGTTTAACCAATGTGGTGTATGATATGTTTCAGGTACAGGGATACGATGGTACGTACTAGATCCGGTAGCAATGCACGAGGTACCTCGCATGGTCCTCGTCCGGTCTGTCGACCATCGAATACCAGAAGGTCCCACTCTGTGGGGCAAACCTCACTTCCACAACCTCCAGAGGCCTTTGGTCAGGGTGGGGCACAAGGGGACCCACCTATGACTGCACTTCCAGACCCTCCACCGGTTATTACTCCGGGGGATGTTGCTACCATAATCCAGCAGTCACAACAAGCTTTCCAGCAACAAATGCTTCAGCAACAGCAAGCATTTATGGCTGCTATACAGCAACAATTGGACCTTTCTCAAACAGGTCAACCTCCCCGGATACTTACTCCACAGGACCCACCTGTAGGGTCTGGTATGGGGCCACAAGTGGGAGGTACACCTCCAATTCCACCCTTCAGCGTTCCTCCGTATGTGGTGCCCCCTCCATACCCTTACTGTAATACCCTACTTCTTAAACCCTGTCTAATTACACGGTTGACTCGGTTTAACCATGCAGGACCCGAACCGGAGAGAGTTAAGGCGGGTTCCTTATGGACCATGATGGCAAGGGTGACCTTAAAAATCAGCTGGCCCGACAAGTCCGAGCCAGTGCCAGAAGAGACGGGGGTACCCAAGCCGTGTACATGCACCTATCATAAGGCCATGTACGGATAAAACAGGTATGTAGTCGTTTCTTAAGGTGCAAACGTATATTACATCTTATGCCAAGAGTAAGATTCGTGCCGAGGGCCAAATTCTGTCAAAATCCCACTTGTTGGCCAAGTTGTGGCCCTCAGGTGGGCGGACAGGTGGGCGCATCCACCCACCTGAGTGACCCACCCATGTGAATACTTAGTTATTTTAAGAAGTATATATAGCATTTATGTTCCTTATTTCTTTTCTCATTTATGACACTCGGACGTTGGTGAGAGGAGTAAAGAGGAGAGAGAAAAGAAGGGAAAGAAGGGGAGAAGAGAAGGAAGAGGAAGAAGAGATGGATTTCAGCGGCGCCGAGGCTTAATCTTCCCATTCCGATGCCGGAAGAGTGATCTCCAACGCTAGATCTACGTCTAGAGGTGAGCAAAGGCTGGGTTCCTTAAGCTTTCACCATACCCAAATAAAAATCTTAATTTGGGTAGGGATCCTTGAGGTCTTGTAAATCCCCCTTGAGATGATGAATCTAAGGTTTAATAGATGGTTTATGTGTTGATTTTGAAGGATTTGAAGAAGAGTTTCCACGGTTGCAAGAGCATTGGTGATTGCAAGTGATTTTGGGGTTTTGAAGGAGTTCTTGAGCAAAGAAGGTAATATGGCATCCCATTCCTTAAATCTAACCTAGATCTAGGTTAGAACCATCTTATGAGACATTGAATGAGAGAAGAATGGGTTTGGAAAAGCCCCATTTGAATTCCCAAAGGTTGGGGGAAGTTTGGGGAAGAAATAGCAGTTTCCCGCCAAGACCAGTGGGCCAAACCGCCTGTGGGCACCTGCCTGAGAGGGTAGGACCCTCGGGCCCAACCAACGGGCCAAACCGGTGGGCCGGCCAGTGGGCCACCCTGCCCGCCGATCTTAGCAGGACCCTCGGGCCCAATCGGTGGGTCAGACCGGCGGGTCGACCTACCCGCCGGTCTAAACCGGTGGGTCTGACTAGTGGGTCAAACAGGTGGGCTGTCCAACCAACCTAAGAGGCTCCGAACGTGATTTTTACGTCCGATTGGACCCAAAACGTGTGACTTTCATTTAGGATTCTAAACATGATTTGGTCACCAAATCTTGTTAGTTTTGACCCTAAAGTGGTGAAATGCTAACCCCATTTACTCATGATAGGCTCACCAAATCTTACGCTTCTCGCACCGGATCTCACCCGTACCAGGCGTGAGTCTTTGTACACTACAGGTAAGTGGGGAGAGGACGTTTGACCTTGTTTCAAGGCTTGTTTGGCATTCATTTAATTGTATCTAGA
>NC_056559.1:16022288-16022389 GCF_013358625.1 Macadamia integrifolia | reverse complement strand
TTGTGCGGGGTTGCAACTCAAGAAGGAGGCCAACTCTTGGTGGCAAGCCTCCAAGCCCATATTGTTGGCCGCACATCCAGAACCCACCTGGGAACAGTTCA
>NC_056559.1:15979549-16018641 GCF_013358625.1 Macadamia integrifolia | reverse complement strand
AGCCCGGGTTGGCTCAGTAGCCTACATGCTTACTCTGCCACCTTCACTCGGGGATGTTCATAACGTATTTCATGTATCCATGCTGAAGCGATACGTTCATGATCCCTCTCATGTATTACCCGTGGAACCAGAATACCTAGAAGCTGATATGACCTATACAGAGCAGTCAGCTAAAATTTTGGACCGAAAGGTGAAAACCCTTCGCAACCGCTCCATTTCCTACGTAAAGGTGCGATGGGAAAATCATTCACTTGAAGAAGCATCTTGGGAGAAAGAGGATGAAATCCAAGCCAAGTACCCTCATTTTTTTGAATAACTAGGTACGCCAATTTCGAGGATGAAATTTTCAGAAAGGGGGAGTAAATGTAATACCCTACTTCTTAAACCCGGTCTGATTACACGGTTGACCCGGTTTAACCATGCAGGACCCGAACCGGAGAGGGTTAAGGCAGGTTCCTTATAGACCATGATGGCTAGGATAACTTTGAACACCGGTTGGCCGGACAAGTCCGAGTCAGTGCCAGAGGAGACGGGTGTACCCAAGCCGTGTACATGCACATATCATAAGGCCATGTACGGATAAAAGCTGGTATGTAGCCATATCCTAGAGCGTATACGTATAATATACCTTATGCCGAGAGTAAGATTCGTGCCGAGAGTCGAATTCCATCAAAATCCCACTTGTTGGCCAATTTTCGGCCCTCAGGTGGGCGGTCACAGGTGGGCGGTCACAGGTGGGCGCATCCGCCCACCTGAGTGACCCACCCATGTGTTACTAATAGTTTCAAAAAGTATAAACAGTAGGATTTGTGTTTTTTTTTCAATATCTCATTTATTACACTGAATAGTTGGTGAGAAGATTTAAGAGGAGAGAGAAAAGAAGAGAGGAAAGAGAACGAAGGAGAAAGGGGAAGGAAGAGGAAGAAGGAATGGATTTAAGCGGTGCAAAAGCTTGATCTTCCCATTCCGACGCCGAAAAAGTGATCTCCAACACGAGATCTGCGTTTAGTGGTGAGCGAAGGCTATTTTCCCTAAACTTTCACCATACCCAAGTAAAACCCTTGATTTGGGTAGAGTTTCTTGAGGTCTTGTAAATCCCCCTTGAGATGATGAATCTAAGGTTTAATAGATGATCTATATGTTGATTTTGAAGGATTTGAAGAAGTGTTTACAAGGTTGGCAAGAGTATTGGTAATTTGAAATGATTTTGGGGTTTTGAAGGAGTTCTTGAGCAAAGAAGGTAAGATGGCTTTCCATTCCTTAAATCTAACCTAGATCTAGGTTAGAACCATCTTATGAGACCTTGAATGTGTGAAGAAGGGGTTTGGAAAAGCCTTATTTGATTTCCCAAAGGTTGGGGGAAGTTTGGAGAAAAATGGCACTTTCCCGCTGAGATCGGTGGGCCAAATGGCCCGCCTGAGGGCACCCACCTGTGAGGACAGAGCCTCAGGGCCAAGACCGACGGGCCAACCGGCGGGCCACCCTCCCCACCGGTCTTATCAGGACCATCGGGCCCAACCAGCGGGCCCAATCGGTGGGCCAACCGATAGGTCGACCTGCCCGCCGATCATGACCGGTGGATCATGACAGGTGGGCTGTCCGACCCACCCGAGAGGCTCCCAACGTGATTTTTACGTCCGAACGGACCCAAAACGGACGTGCGACCTTATTTTAGGATTTTAAACATGATTTTGTTATTGGATCGTGTTAATTTTGATCCCAAAATGGTGAAGTGCTACCCCATTCACTTATGTTAGGTTCACCAAAACGTACACTTTTCGCATCGGATCTCACCCGTACCGAGCGTGAGTCCTTGTACACTACAGGTAAGTGGGGAGAGGACGTTTGGCCTTATTTTAAGGCTTGTTGTGCATCATTCCATTGTATCTAGATTAGTCATGTCATCATGCAAATTATATATAGCTTAGCCATCCTCACATTATCTTATGCTATGTGTGTTGTGATTATTTTCTCAATGTTAAATGATTATGTGCTTATGAGATGAATGTTGACATCATTGTGCATAATGCATTAATAGACTAGATGCCGTAGTCGGCTTGGAAACGAGAGCATTGGTGGCCCATGGAATGGGACGCGGAGGCACTATGCAATCGTACTATGTCATATAGGAGCATGCGGTGTAGGATTATCATCTTCCTGTGCTACGACCCTTCCCAACAGGGGTTGAGGTGTTGGGTTACCATTTGGGGGGAAGTAGTGGTCACGGTTGTCGGGTCACTGTGGCGGTTAGACATACGCCCGGCTGGTCATTAGGACAGTCGGTAACCCCGATGGTATATTCAAGAGGGCCAATCGTAATGCTTTTAAATTGCTGAAGTCAGCACCTTTAATTTCTGTCATTTACTTTATGTTGAGAACTGGTGGTCGGCATGTTTTACTTTTTCGAGTACTCACAGTGGGCCTTCTCCGACAGCCCTATGGGCGTATCGAGGGATGGAGTTCGCGGCTCATACCAGGAGTATACGCGCATGTGGTTGTAGTAGCACTAAACCAAAGATTTAGTAATGTTGCTTAGGTGGAAGTGATTAAAATGAATTTCATAGCATATAGTGCATATGGTTGTGATTTGTTAAATGGACTGTTGTGTGGTCCTTCTTTTCACTTACTGCATCCCACGTGTGCACCTCTTTTAGATGATTTTACAGGGCATCAACCCGAAGAGCACGGGTCGGGTCCCACAGTTGAATTCCATGAGGAGGATTGGTGGGTCCCTGAGGAATTAGAGCATGGTACGGATTGCTCGTGCGAGGGATGTACTGCGGGATCGCAGCTCTGATGCCGAGCTGAGCTTAACTGTTGATACCGAGCTAAGCTCTTCTTCTGATACCGAGCTGAGCTCTACCTTTTGATACCGAGCTGAGCTCTACCTTTGATGCCGAGCTGAGCTCTACCCTTTGTGTTTTTTATGATCTCTTTTGTGTACTTGATATGTAAATTGTATCCTTTTGTGTAAATATCATGCCTGCGGGCCCACATGTACTTAACTATGTATTACAATTTGGGTATCAAGTATAATGGGAATATTTACAGGTAAATTTAAGCCTTTCGCTGAACTAATGAACACTTTCTTAGTTGTGTGTATGCTGTGGTTGGATACTGTATCAGATGATCTTGGTAGGTTTGGGTTAACCGGTGTTAACCCGGTCACTGGCCCGGTTCTGTGTGAACGGGGTGTGACATGTCCAGCTGGGGTGAGCACCCTGATTGCTTGTGAATTCCTTGGATTCTTAGTGGTTTCATCCTATTGTAATCTCCTGCAAAATCTTTTACAGGGGTTAGATCTATATCTCCAAAAGATATGTCAATTTTGTTATCTTTATTAATCATTCATCCTTTTGAAAAAGTAATATCATGATTTTTCTTTTTATTGAATTTGTACCATATGATTCTTCAAGTGCTATTTTTCTAATATTTTCTTGAAGAGGGACCTCAGCTCTGTGCATGGTTTTCTCTCTTTTGGATGGCCAACCTCTGTCTAACTTTGAAGATGCAAAGATGGGTATCTTTTTCTCTATAAAGGTGGTGTAGGAGACGAAGAGAGAGGAGGAAGAAAGAAGAGGGAGAAGAGAGGGTTTTACAATTTGTTTGTAGAGATGAAGAGAGAGGAGGGTTTGAAAGGGAGAGGACCCGAAATCCATACCTTTTAAGACCCATTTTTTATTTCATCCTCAGCCATTGGATCGGCGAGCGCCATGTGTCAGCAGCAAAACCCCCTCCGCCAGATCTCGTCTCCACATACGATTTTTTCCCACATTAAGTGTACATTTACAATATACATTCAGGCTCTAAACTCAATGAAGGATTTGCCAGGGTAAAGCCCATTTTCTTTATCAGACTGGTTTTGGATGACGTAGACTACCTCTGGTGTAGATCATTTTCCTTGAAATAGAATCTTCTCCCTTAGAAGGGGCGTATTGTCTGATTTTGATACCAAGTGTGAATATGGTGAAATAATCCATTAGCAGCATGTTCTTAGAAACAATTTTCCTTTCCTTGGTTGATAGGGGTATTTTGATAATTTTAAGTGAATGACATATGGAACAATTCAGGAGTGTAAGAAACCTCATAGGTTCATAAACAACACCTCTCGATCTTAAAAGGATACTCATCATTATCTGAGAGATCTCCATGGGTGAAAAAAAAGCAATGTCCACAACCAAGATCCTGACCTGGCTGCACTAGTCAAGATATGTGAATCAAGATAACATAGACATGATCATCTAACAATCCCTGGTGGAGTAACAGGTGAACATTAGCAACCCCTATCTCCTGTGATTACCTGAAAATTATTTTGATTAATGTCAAACTCCACCTTTTTTAAGGTGCAAAAATGTGACTAGGATGCTTACCGCTTTCCTAACTGACTTCTAGGATCTCTAATGCAGTATCTTAACCTCACAATCACATATAAGGATTATTATATAAAGTGCAATGGAAAAATAATATATATATATATAAAGTAATCCATAAACTGGTGAATCTAAAGTGGTAGCATATATACAACAAGATTATTCGGTATCAAATAGATTCTCGACATATACAATAAGTTAAAAGAATAATTACATCAAAAAACAAAGCATCAAAATATCCATGGACAATGCTTTCCTCCTCACAACACACTATAGGAACAACCGTCATATACACAATCAACATCTTGTTTCTCAATCTCTGGTGTCCACCAATTATCGGCCACAAAAGATGAAGGTTTGATGCTCACTGGCACTAGTGTACCTGCATCGCCATCTAAAAAATGAATACGCACATGGTGTGAGATTCACTAAGCTCAGTGAGGGATGTGGAACATGCAAGCAGGCACATTCAAGTATAATACGGTACATGAGTTCATTTTCGTGTATCCTATACAACAAAAATATAAGTCTGAAGGTATCAATACTGCTACAACACAGTAGTATCTCTAGTCCTGAAACCATCCATCGATCACCTAGTGATACAAACCCTAGTTGTGATTAGAAGCCTAACAGTTCTAGATTGCACCCTTGGTCACCCAACAAATCCCTGATAACCACATCCTTGTGCCACGGTCCTAAAATCATACATCGGTCACTCAGACTCGGTCCACCTTCGATAATAGTCACATCGTACTATGGAAGTGGTATTCTGAGAAGTCTCATCAGACCTACCACTATGGGCTATCTAACACCTAACCCCTAACCCCCTGTTAGCAAGGGATCGTAGAACATGGTTATTTATCCTTATAGTATGTCAAATACATGTCCTTGCATAACTATGGAGTTATATACCATTAAGTATGGCATATATGGTACTGAAATCATCCATCAGCCACACTGTAACCTATGTCCAAGCCTAGCTCGAATGCACATACAAGCTACCTAATGGAGTCATATGCGACCACAGTTCCGATACCTTGCTTTAGCCACATTATGTCCCATACTTAGTTGCAACATGCCAATCAGATAAGAACATATATAGATATAAATATGATAATAGTTCATAATAGGTAGTTCATATATAGTTGGAAGCTTAAAACACATGTCCATATTAAGTAGGCATGCTACAACCCATTCACCTTATTTGTAGACGAGGTGGAATCACGACTAAAGAGAAAACCCAACACTTGAAAGGCTTCACCGTGTAGCTTGTTTATGTCCCAGCAATAAGTGTAATTAAAGTGTTAATAAACCCCTCAAACATCCTAAACAAAATTCCCCAAAGATGCCTAAATCAGTTATGGGAAAAGTTCAGTAATACCCACCGGTTGGTGTCACCGATGGATGAGGTCCCAATAGTTGGTACCAGTAGTTGCATGAGTTTTTTGGTCTATCCACCAGTTGATCAATCTCTTCCTCCCAATCATCCATTCTCCCTTATCTATTTTCCCCAATCAAGCGAACCCTTTGAATTACTGGTTCGATAAAGGCATGATTGTGTAAGGAGTGCGCGTTGAGAAAGAAGTCCATGGAATAAAGGCGGAGTCCCTTGAGATCAAATAGAGAAGTGTTGGATTATGGATCGTAAGCGCACTATGGTTGATCAGTGATCCACTGGTGGTTATCGATTGGTGGCAGTCTAAAGATTGCACCTTTGCTTAGATTCAAACCTTCAACCTATCTAAGAGTATTTTGGTCTATAGAGATTTTGGAGGAGCACTCTAGCACCATTTCCATGTACTTGGATCACATTTCTATTGGACAAGCCAAAAGATCTGCTCGAATCCCCAATCGAAAATCCTAAAAGGGGGTTTTTACCCATATTCTGTCAACCAATCCTTAGACAGCTTGGTCCCATGGACGGTTGACATGCGCAGGGCTCTCACACACCTGGAATACCTATTTGTATGCATCATATGCCTATAACATTGGGCTTCAATCCAAAACCCTAACCTAGGTTAGCCGAATTTAAAGAAAATGGGGGAGGAGACTCGAACATGATCAACCTACCTTGTTGTGCAAGTTCATTGTCTTCCTTCTTCTCCTTCTTCTTCTTCCTTTCTTACTTGACAAACAGTTAATGAACTAAGTTTATTCCTATTTATAGGTTAGAAGCACTAGTACTATTTGCTTTAATAATCTATTTTCCCAAAATGACTTAATTCCTCATTTGACTCATTTGGGTCCACCTCTTGGTTACATGTAAGGTCAATGCACCCCAAGAAGTGACAAACATCATAAGTGAGGGCATTTGGAAAACATGCATGCAAAACAACACCCACTGGTTGGTGTCATTGGTGGATAGTGGTAGGTTAATCCATCAACAGACATTGTACCATTTTTGACTGAATTTCTTTAGTGCCTCTGCCTAGGTGGGGACGGAATTCTATCGGGGGTTTGTGCAATATAATATAGTGATGTGCTATATGCATGTGAGGTATGTGCAAGGGGTTATAAACCCTTACCACCAAGGGTTATACAATTTGAATATCCTCCAAGTTGATGAGCACTCTTTGCAATAACATAAAAGGTCATTCCTTCCTTTGAAGTCGTAGATCATAGCAAGCCACAGGTCATCAGTAGTTACCATCTCTAGTGTGTCACCTATGATCAAAAGTTAAAATTAGACCAGATTCAGGTATGAGGGTAATATTCCTTCTCCATATAAGAAATTTCATCCTCAAAATTTAATATACCTTAACATACTTGGCAAGCCAAACAACTGCAAGTATTTCTTCTACATCTCATCTTCTCGCTCCCAAGATGCCTCTTGCTCTGTGTGATTCCTCCACTGGACCTAAATAAAGGAGACGATATGGTTACAAAGATTGTGGTTCATTTTCATTCTAGGATCTCCTCAGGTAACTCTATGTAATTGAAATCATCATCCAACTAATTTAGCACGTCACCTAGTATATGTGTTGGATCGAGAATGTACTTTCTGAGCATAGACACATGGAACACATTACGGGGCATGTCCATTGCTTGGATCAGTACCAATCCATATGCCACCAATACGATCCTTACCAAGACTTTATATGGTCTAATTAATCTGGGACACATTTTCCTTTCTTGCTAAACGACATCACTTCTTTGGCTGGTCAAACCCTAAGAAATACTTTATCTCTAAAATCAAATTCTAGATGCTTTCACCTCACATTTGCATAGCGCTTCTACTTGGATTGAGGTACTTATATCCATTCTCCAATTAAAACCACTTTTTCACTAGTGGACTACTCTGAACCTAATAGGTGCCTCACTTCAACCTCATCCCAATAGAGAGGTGTCCAACATTTTCTACCATATTGTGCTTCAAATGGTGCTATACCAATGGTATGTTGTTGTTGTAGGAGAACTCTGTGAGTGAAATATGTTCATCCTAACTGTAGTTCATATCCAAGACACAAGCCCTGAGCATATCTTCTAGAGTCTGAATGGTCCTCTCTAACTGACCATCTATCTGTGGATGGAAAACCGTGTCTACATTCAACCATGTCTAAATAGCCTTCTATACACGCCTCCAGAATTTAAAAGTAAATATAGGATCCCAATAGGAGACAATACTAACAGGTACAAGTATCGTAAATAAATGGATCCCGGTTCTTCAATCATAGCTAAATCAATATTTGATAAATTATCACTATGACTCTGACTCAATAGAATTTAATCCTTTTTTTTTTTTTTTTTTTTTTTGTCGTTAAGTTGGAGATTGAATAAAAAATTCTCTTTCTTCATCATCAATCGAGACGAATTATGTAGTCAACATACAACTTCGCTAGTTTGTCCATGGAAAATGTAACCTTCACAGGTATAAAGTAAGTTGCCTTGGTTAGGCTATCCACAACCACCCAAATGGCATCATTACCCTTAGTAGTACGATGTAATCCGATAACAAAATCCATGCTAATGTTTTCCCATTTCCATTACGGCACTGGTAAAGGTTGTAGCAACCCATGAGGTCTCTGTCCCTCAAGCTTGACCTATCGACAAGTTAGGCACTTCGACATGTGAGTAGCCACGTTATTCTTCATGCCACTCCACCAGTAGGACTTCTTCAAATCATTATACATCTTCATGTTGTCGGGGTGTACTGAGTATAGAGAATTGTGTGCTTCTCTCAGTATTATTGTAGACACCACATATGTCACCCCGAAGTGGACAGGAGATGATGAAGTGGAATTCCCTCGAAAACGTGACGAGATCCTTTAATTATAGCTAGGGTCCCTGCCCCTTTGACTTAAGCAATGTTGAGTGCCCATGCTAGTTTAGGAGGTAATTATTCGACAAAATATGTTTTCAAAATATGGTTACTAGCTTTAACATACTTAGAGAACCAAGACCAGTCCAGAGACCATAGAGCGATCCGGGTTCAAGCAAAGATCCCAACCATATCCGACCCAAGAAGCCAACCCAGGTGGTTTACAAACTGACCTAGGCCAACACCATTCGCAATTGCAGTCTAGACAACATCATCGGAGACTCATTTGGCCCATGGCTAATGTCAGTCGCAATGCACTTTGTGTTGGGAAAAGTCCACTTTGTTCCAGTTCTACTATAAGATTGGGATTTTGTAAATCATTGTGAGAGAGCTCGGCCATATCACTTTCTTGACACCTAAGGCACGTACTTAGATGTAATCTACGATCCTAAGACACCCTAGAAGACTCTAGAAACTTTGGAGACAAAGCAAAGATTTGCCATGGCTATGAGAGAATAGTTTATTGACCTCTTCCGTCAAGGAAGGGGATCCCATTCAAATGGAAACTTATAGCCGTTACCTTGGACACAATTAGGGCACTCAAAGCATAAATACAAGACCCTCTCACATTTTCAGAGGATCCCATCCAAGCCCACACAATCCCACACTATTGAGAAGAAACATCACACATTCAAGAACAACTTTGGTTGAGCCTCTTGCTATTCTAGACAACAGATCTGACTTGAGCTCATTGAAACCTAAGTATAGGCCACTCCAACCTACCTACATCCTTCACAAATGTTGTAGGTAATTGAGTCTATTTTGGTTTGGTTTCGGTTCCATTCAATTCCTAGTGAGATACATTCGTTATATTGAGCACAGGTCATTGCTGCCCTCAATAAGGCAGTGATGTTGCACACAGTTATATGCAATCTAAGATGGGGTTTATTTAAGCCCTTTGTATCAAGTTCTACCGCTATTCTTTAGCTTTAAAAATTAAATTTTATATGAATTAATTTTATTTTTACTTTTGCTTTTTTTTCTTTGTCAATCTATTTTTTACCTAGTTTTTCATCTTTAATTTCAATCATGTAGGCTATTTTATAGGTTTTTTCACAACGCTTTTCATATAGGCTTCTTCTTAGATATTGTAGTTATATTTCTCTATGTTCAACAGTAGAAATATTTTTCAATTTTTTTTACTATCTTATTCAGATTTTACACCATAGTATGTCTATAGTCTGTCCAGGTCTTTTTCAAGTCTCTTCTGATTTCAACTGACGTTGCACATATTTTAATAGAGATTTTTGCAAACCCTCCTTAAGAAATGCAGCTTTGGATCTCTTCTAACATAAATTTATCATAATTTTTATGATTTTTTTACTATTTTTACTATTTTCTACAGTGTCTGGTCAAGATTCAAGCAGATTTCTTACCTGTTTTCAATCGATGTTTATAATTTATACAATATTATTTCATGTTGCTTTTTTTTATTTTCAAGATGGTTTACAAATTTTTCAAATATATTACAAGTTTTTAACATTTGTCTTTAGGTATAAGATCATCCTCATCCCCGTTTTCAATGTTTCTATACTTTTCATGCATGTCTTATATTGGTAATTTAATTATGCATAAATTTTCTTACATATTATTTTTATTTTCATCATCATATCTATGTTTTTTATGTTCAATGAGTCTTTCATATTTTGCATCACTCAAATTTCAAACTAGGGTTTCTCCCTTCTTGTCAATATTTTTCCTTTTCTAGGTCTCGTTAAGGCATAGGGGTATCTTTGTCATTTATTTTCTGCATGACTCTTGAGCACTTTATCTTCATATATATAGATGCCATACATATGTATATCATGTTTAATTGATCTCCAGTGATCTCATGATCCAATTTCCCATGTTTTTTATATTTTACATGCTTATATGTTATCACATGTGCACTAGGGTTACTTTTCGTCCTTTTCTTTGTACATATCTTTGAATCCCTTTACTTTCATTTTTTTTCTGATACAATGTCTTTGTATATTATGTCCAACCATCATCTGATGCCTCTACAATTCCATTCTCCATGTCTTCAATGCTCCTCCATCATGGAACTTTTGGCTATTCAAAGGGGGCATTATGCTATGTGGAGAAATTAACACTCAGAGTATAGCTATTCGGTCAAATTCAAAATTATCCATTGACACCCTTAATGGAGTGATTGCAGGGCCTTGGGAGATCCAAACTATGAAAATTAGAATTCTACATTTTTTAAGAGGTTTGGACAGAAAGGAGATTATTCATGTGTGGAGGGAGGTTAACAACCCAGCTGATGATGGCTTCTTGTGCCACATGATATGGTGAAGTTAAAATCCTTCCTCAGGAGTTTCCAGCAAAGCGGAGAATGGTACAAATCACATAGTTTACTATAGGAATTAATGTAAGTTTGGCTCGTGGTTTTTTTTTTTTTTTTTTTTTTTGTCATTTCCTTTGACAGGCTCCACCTTGTTTGCTTAGGGATCTCTCTTCCCTCCTTTAGGCATATCTAAAGAGGGTGTTTGAGATTGTCTTTATCTGTATTTTGTTTATTTTTTACTCAATAAATACAAATTAATTATATGTAAAAATAAAAATAAAAATAAAATCCTCCATCATACTCTTGCATATTGAGTGAACATTTTGTAATTCTTGACATATTTGCATTACTTTTCCATAAGTCTTATGGTACTATTTCTTTGAATGTCAATATCATATTTTGAATACATATACATCTCAGTTTTCCCATCTTTTATACTTTGGATGTTTTGATCGCATGATGTGATGCATGCATGCCATGGATGGCAGTTCTGTAATTCCACCATGTGCATATGGTAGATTAGGGTTTCACTATGATCTTTTGTATAATACTAGTATATCTTCTTTACATTCCGTATACTAACCCTACAGAGTAGCTGGATAGAGGTATATTGATTTCACCCCTCTTCTTTTTTTTTTTTTTTTTTTTTTGCATATCATTTCAACATGTTCAATGCTAGACTCCAGGGTTCAACCATGCCTATTCCATGTCATATCAGCATATTGGTTTTATATTCAATATACTAGCCATGTAGCGCAACTGGATACGGGTATGTAGATTTTGCCCTATTCCTTTATATTTGGTCATGCGTTCTTTTCAATGCTTGTGTGACATTGATGCTTTTGTACACAAACCTAAACGGTCTATTCAATAAAAATGTATGTTTACCTAGGGATGAAGTCCAATTTTTACCAGGTGGACTGAGGTGCCTAACCCCTTCCTCGAATTACAACTTAATATGAACTCTAACACATGGTTCAACAATTCAGATGGAGTCACCTCAATTCAATTTCAATTAGTGATGGATCATAAACTCTAATCTAGGTTGCGACTCCCAGTCAATAGAGACTATCGGACCCACACGGCTCCTTTCATAAGGAGAGTGAAACACTGCTGGTCCTCACAATTACTTCTCGCAAATCACAATCTTCCGGTACATACACTCTAATTCTGAGCTTAAGAATTCCATTCTCGGTCAATGTGAAGTTCAGATTGCTCTATTTTCCTTCGCTTATGTCATTTTCTATGTTCTTCAAACAGTTATCTGTAAGTTGGGCTGCTATTATTCTCCCCATAAGATGGTTGTACTGCTAATGCAACTAGTGATATGTTGACACCTTCCATCAACAACCTGGATTCATCTTTTTTTTTTTTTTTCATTTAATAGAGTATATGTATTGAAGAAAAATAAAATTACAAGAAAAGGCACACTACAAAAAAACTATAAAAACCGCCCCTAAAGGCTTTAGGGGCGGTTTTTTTTCATTGCCAGATACCCATCACTAAATGTGGAGCCGTTAATGCTTAGGGGTGATTTTTTACTCCCGCACGTAAAACAGGATTTTAGGGGTGCTTATATAATCCGCCACTAAAGAGGTACTCTTTAGGGGCGGAAAATTACCTCTTTAGGGGCAGATAATTACTCTCTCTAAAGATGTACTCTTTAGGGGCAGATAATTACCCTCACTAATATATAATAGTCGTATTTGAAAGCGTGTAAAACTATATCTTATGAGGTGGATTTGTTCGGTGTCTAATAATAATGTCATTTGGGGTAGAATGCATACCACCACGAAAAGCGTATATTGGGGTGGATCGTTTACCGCCGCTAATGATATAATATTCACTAGTTTTTAGTAGCAGTTTTTTGTTACCGCCCCCATCGGTTTTTTTTTTTTTTTTTTTTGTAGTGCACCAATATTTGCCACCTTAAGACCCTTGAAGGTTGTTGCCCCTTTGCATAGATTTAGGCAATTATAGACCCCCACACTCACCCAACTAAAAAGAAACAAAAAAGATTAAACAAGAAGTCTTGACAAAAGAGGAAATGATTGAGATGATTAAACAAGTTTTGACAAAAAAGAAAATGATTGTGGATCATTTCAAAATATTGTTCTACAGACTCAATTCTCGAAGCCTAAGCAAAAGAAATTGAAAACATTACAAAAATAGTGAAACCATTGTACTCAAAGTAGCAAGATACATTTTCCCTATCATGTGAAATGATGCCCTTGTTTTCTCTGTCATAAATCATTAGAAGAAGAGCAACTCACCACAATTATGTCAACCTGCACAATGTAGGAACTTTTCAATCAACAAGTACATTTGATTAACAGTATGGTTTGAATCAAACCACACGATTTTAGTAACTGAAGAAAACAAGTACAGACGACTAAACACTTTCTAATCAGTTCCAGTTAGAGAATGAAAAAATAAACAAAATAATTGATGAGCTTGATTTCAGTGTAACAAGGGAAGAAAGATATGTTTCAATCCCCTTTATTGGATTTGTAAGGTTTTGAACATGCAACCATATTGCAATGATTAATAATTTAATTAAGGTGTTAATACTGGTTGATTTCAGGCTTAATAAGAACGAGTAAGAAAAATTCTTCACAAGCTAAATTGAACTACTCTGTAGTTCAAGCTTAAACAAGAATGAACAAAAATCCTCTTTATTGGATTGGGAGTTTGGAACTACTCTGCATTTAAGTGGATCAAACTAGGGGTGTCAATTCGTGGCTTGAACCGACTAAATCGATCGAGACCGATCGTTTATAGACCAGCCCGGCCCGGACCGTTTATTAAACGTGTCGGGCTTGAGCTCGGCCCGTTTATAAACGGTCGGTCTTGGTTTTGCTACTTGGGCCGTCGGACACCCGACTGAGACCGACCGTTTAACACCCGACCGAGACCGGCCTATTGTGCACCGGCCTAGCCCGACCCTTTAATGATTGTAGAATACCTATTTTACCCCCCAAATTAAAAAGTAAAAAGTAAAAAGTAAAAACATGTTCACATTTTAAATAATGGTTATATTTGGTATCATTTATTAATTAATTGTCATTTTTTTGGGTTTGCATGAGTGGGCCGGAATATAAGAGCACATTTTAAAGAGGGCCCGTTTAAAAACCGGTTAAAGCCCGTTTAACATTAAACATGTCCGTAGCCCGATTAAGGCCCGATTAAAGCCCGATTAAGGTGGCTCGATTTTAGCCCGAGGCCGACCGACCGAATATAAAGCGTATTATGCCCTCAATAACTAAGCCCGATTAGTTAAATGGGCGGACACGGTGTAGCCTTTGAAAGTCTTCAAGCCCGATTAAGCCCGACCGAAACCGAACCGGCCCAACCGATTGACACCCCTAGATCAAACTACATTGAACTTTTCAACCTTAGTTTTCCATAAAGTCTGCTTGCTGTTCACAGAATCCAGTAAGTAGATAACAGTAATTGCATGGATTCTAGTTTAACAGGTCTGGAAAAAAATGCTATAGTACGTGCTCAGCTAAAGTAAGATCAAAATCAGGAAAATCACTATAAGAATTCAAGGAAAGAGGACTTGACAATGCTTAAAAAGGAGTCCCCTAGGCATCAAATATGCTATGAAAAAATCATTCACAAATCCCTCTTTGGGCAGACCAATCGAAGAGAAGGGGAATCGCACCATCAAGCAGGACATATCTTGCCGCAAGATACAATGAGAATAGAAACGCTTAGATCACTAATGTCGGAAATACATAGTATGGGTAGCATCCTCCTCCACTAAAGAACTCAAATCGTGGAGAAACTCCTCCAGCTGAATAACTTTTTCACTATTAGGGGGCTAGAGAGGCCAAAAGATTGACTGCTCTATTTAACTCTCTGCATACATTTTTGAATTCCGTTCTTAAAAGAGACTTTACCAACTATAGAATATGTCTTTTAACTACTTGTGTCTCCCAAGGACCCTCAATCATCCCATTCAAAGGATCCACTGCAAGTTTAGAATCAGACCTAACCTAAACCTCTTAAATATTATTGTTTACACATGAAAATTCTCTGTAAAATAGCAAATAGCTCCATATAGAGGACCATATACTTATCTCCCACTCTAGAAAAAAGTAACAAGGGCAAGCCCTCGTTATCCCGAATTATCCCTCCATAAGAAGCTCTATCCTAGGTAAGAGACCCATCATAATGCAAGGCAAACATATTAGGAGGATTGAGCCATATACAAGCCTTCGGGATTTTAATTATCCAATTCATACAAATTCCCCATTTGCCCACCAAAGCCTGATTTCTGAGATCGCAAACACTTAAAAACCATATAATCATCCACAAAAATAACAAAGTACCTATTCCCAATGGAAGAAATTAGTGGGGTGGGGGACCTATACATCACTAAAAATTAAATTTAAAGGAAAAGCACTCCGTGAACTAGTTTCACGAAGAGATAAACGACTAGCTTTGCCCATCTGGCAGGCAGAATACAAAGAATGAGGCTTCAGTAGGCGATGACCAAGTAGCATAAGGTGAAGGATGCATTCATGAGGATGACACAAGCAGTGATGCCAGTAAGTGTAGTAGGAAGCAACAACTAAATTGGTAGAAGGAGAATGAGGAACTGAATAAATCTCATTGCTACTCGGTCTGGTGAAAAGAGTTTGCTTAGACACCAGATCCTTCACAAAAAAAGAGGAAGAATGAAATTCAAAAAACACATCCTTATCAAAATAAAATTGTTAAACAAATAATAAAAACAAGTGAGAGAGGGAACATGTAAGACATTGGAGAGAGTAAAAGTACGAGAAGGACAAATTAATAGAAGCAGTTCCAATATGGGAGATAGGGAGACCCTTACCATTACCAACATGAAGTTGGTTGTTACCTATGTATAGATCATAAGTGGAGAAGTTGGTTAGGTCAGGGGTAGTGGGGTGAGATGGGAGATAACGGTCACCATGATAGGCATGGGGTGGTGGTGGTGGACGTTGTATGGGATGGGTAGGGAGGAGTTAAGTAATAGTGGAGGCTTGGCATAAGATCCCGTACCATGTGTGCGATAGTTGTAGGTGTTAGCTTGATGATTTATGCAACCACAGATGGTACAAGGGCTGTGAGCAAAAGTATTTGAGAGGCCAAAATCTCCTGCTCGACCACAACCACGACCATGCTCTCGAGAGGAGCTATTGCTGCAACCATCATTGGAGGGAGTGAGGTGCCACAGCCTTAGTGAGTGAGATTGGCAGAGGCATCAATGGCTAGATCAACAATAAGATGGTGAGAGTTATGAGGTTCTCATGGCTCATGAGAAGTCTATGCATCTCATTGTAAGAGATGGTAAGGGCCTGATAGTCAGTGTAGAGAGCCCTGAAAATATAATGTTGAAGTCTTCCGGTGGGAGGGGTTTCCTAACTGCGACTTATTCATCTGACAGAGACTTGGCTCAATGTAGGAATTGAGTGATAGTCTCATCTGGTTTATGAACTAGATTTTGAAGGAAAGACATTGAGGAACATAATCCTTATTGTGGAAGGAGAGTTAAATGCGGCATGAAGAGCATCCCAGATCTCCTTGCTCGTGGTCCGTCCAACTACTAGTGATAAGGACTCTTCAGGGAGAGAGAGGAAATGAGGAGAATCATGATAGAGGCGTCTTGTTCACACCATGACATGGCTTTGGTGGGATCCTAAGGGCATCATAGGTCACTAGGAATATAGTCAAAGAGGCATTGGCCAGTGAGGTAATGCACAGTCTAAGTCTGCCAATACATATAATTCTTTGAGATGAACTTGAGAGAGATGAGATAATGTGCTCCAGAGTGGATGGTGGGAAGAGGGGTAGTAGGAGTGGGGGTTGGATCGACCATACGAGGTTGAGAAAGTCACATGAAATAGGGGAGAGAGGAGGACGTGGGTAGTAGGGATAAGGGGATAGGTGAACAAAAGAGAATAAAGAAGGGAGGGTCATGTGGAGCTCGGTGGAGACCACACAACTTGGAGAGGAGAAAATCGATTAGGATTGGAAGGAACTCATTGGAGCTTAAAAGGCTCTTGATACCATGTTGAGAACTGAAATCAGATTATATTGTCATTGCTCATAACTGAAGTACAAGGGTCCTATATATAGAGATAGGAATCCACAATTGGATGGAAACTCTATCTGAGAAAAGAGATGTTATACTTGGAGTCTATTATCACATGTGGGAGTCATAATCCAACTCTAATATCACATGTGATAGACTTGGACTGTGGGCTAAACACTTGTAGGATAGGATTTGTATACATATAGAATTCTAGTCAAGTAGGAGTCTTCGTGAGATCAAGAGTTAGTTACTAATTGACCTCATACAAGATAGGAGAGGATAAGGTTGAGTTAGAATAGAAATTTAATTGTATTGGTAAGTTGAACTATTTAGTGCATGGCAAAGTGAGCTGTGTGATACCCAATAATACAGTAAGTACCAAACCCACCTGGAAGATCAGTGAGGTGTCTCCACTAAGAATATGGCATACCAAAGTGTTTTGAAAATCGATGAGAGTACAAATTTTAGTCCTACATCTCCTAGAAGGAGATTACTATGCTAGTTGATAACCTCTAGCCTCCTTAACATGGCACAACGCGTTTTAAAGCTTTAATGCCCATGAGCCAAAGAGGACAATATTGTGCAAGGTTAATGGGATCGGGCCATTACAAATGGTATCAGGACAGACATCGACAGTGTGTGGGGCCACAATTGGGATGCTGTGCAGAATGAAAAAAGTTATGATACCCAAGAATACGATATGTACCTGACCCGCCTAAAAGATAAGTGAGGCATGCAAACCTTAGGCCCATATCACCTAGGGAGAGATTACTGGGTTAATTAATAACCTCTAGCCTCCTTAACATGGTACAATGCGTTTCTAAGTCTTGAGACCCATGGGCCAAAGAGGACAATATTATACAAGGTTAATGGGTCGGGGCGTTACAGGTTACGAGGCAAAGATGGAGCAAATCTACACTAGTTTTGCAGGCTTCTTCTCTATCCACTGAGTTTGCAAGCTTGTTCAAAACTGAGCATTATAATTTCTAATCTGAGTTTTCGTCATATTCTAAGTTCGAGTCTTTAGTTTTGAGCCAATAAAATTTCTTAGTTAGTTGGAGTTTTAGGCTAATGTTCAAAATCTCAATGATGTACTGATACAAGATAGGAGAGGATAAGGTTGAGTTAGAATAGAAATTTAACTGTACTAATAAGCTGAATCATTTAGTGCATGGAAAAGTGAGTTGTGTGACATCCAAGAATATGGCAAGTACCAGACCTGCCTGAGAGATCGGTAAGGTGTCCCCACTAAGAATATGGCTTACCAAAGTGTTTTAGAGATCAGTGAGAGTGTGCAAATTTTAGTCCCACATCACTTAGAAGGAGATTACTGAGCTAGTTGATAAACTCTAACCTCCTTAACATGGCACAATGTGTTTTAAAGCTTTGAGGCCCATGAGCTAAAGAGGACAATATTGTGCAATGTTAATGGGGTCAGAGCATTACAAATGGTATCAGGATAGACCTACAGTGTGTGGGACCACAACGGGGATGCTATGCTGAATGGAGAATAGTTATGACACCCAAGAATATGGTAAGTACTAGACCCACCAAAAGATCGGTGAGGGTGTGCAAACTTTAGTCCCATATTGCCTGGGGAGAGATTACTAGGCTAGTTAATAACCTCTATCCTCCTTAACATGACATAATGCGTTTTCAAGCCTTAAGGCCCATGGGCCAAAGAGGATAATATTATACAAGGTTAATGGGTCGGGGCTTTACAGGTTATGAGGCAAAGATGGAGCAAATCCACACCATTTTTGCAAGCTTCTTCTCTATCCACTAAGTTTGCAAGCTTGTTCAAAACTGAGCATCATAATTTCTAATATGAGTTTTAGTCATATTCTAAGTTCGAGTCTTTAGTTTTGGGCCAATAAAATTTCTTAGTTAGTTGGAGTTTGAGGCTAATGTTCAAAATCTCAATGATGTACTCCACTCTTTTTTTTTCATAGGAAATCTAAAACATTTCATATTAATAGGTACCACATAATTACAGCTACTGACCCTATTTATATTTACATTGTGGATATTTTCAATCCTATTTGTAGCTATTGCTACAAAGTACGAAACTAGTTCTGATTTGGGTTGTAGTTTGCAGGTTATTTTTTGTATGTTTTTATATACAAACAAAAAAGCGGATGCCACTGATATAGGCAAAAAAACGTTATCCAGTTCAAAAGTCAGTCTCTGGTTGGTTCCTAAATTCATCCAAATCTCTTTCAGATTCCACCTTCTCCTCTGTGCCTACTCTACTCCAAACAGAAGAGCCCTTGCTCCTCCTTCAATAGTGTCTTCTGTCATTAGATAATCGGTCATTAGTAGTTGTTTTTCATTTTTATAGGAAATTCCAACTGCCCAACCTGTTTACTTGGAAATTTGATTTGTAATAACAACACGAATGAAAATAGGATTCATTATATTGCAGTTTTCCATAGGACTTGGACTATGACAGATTTGGGTTGATGGGGTTGGAATAATCAACACACTTGGCTTTCTCCCTTTTTCATGTTTCTGATCCTTGGTAAAGGCTGCCCAATTCAGGGCTGGCTCAAGGATTCTATGTGGATTGGGAACCTCCTTTTGATATCGAACCCGATTCCTGTGGTTCCATAAAAAGTAACAGATTATGCAAAACACAGAAAAGAAAGAGTTCAATCTTGTTTAGCAATTGTGTAAAAGAAATACATAATTATATGCTGAAAGGATGATGCTCTGAGAGCTGCAGTATTAAGGCCCAATGGGCATGCCTCCCATATGCGTTTAGTAAAGTCGCATGATAGGAAGATGTGCCAAACAGTTTTAGGTTTAGAGTTGCATATGCCACAAGTCTGCTCCATTGTGATCCATTTCCCTAAAACATCCATTGTTGGCAGTCCTCTGTGGATTACTCGCCAGAAGAAAATCTTACATTTTGAATGTATTTGGGTTTTTCAAAAGAAGCGCCACCAGTGTGAGCAAGGTGACAAGCATATGCACCTGTTGGATAATCCAATGACATTAGTATTAACATTGTTTAGAAAATGGGCAGCCAACTTAGATGTTAGTTTCCCTATTGATGAAAATTTGTACCTCCAATGGTCATGTCTGTTTGTAATTGGTATTGTCAAAATTGATGATACATAATGTTGAGGAAGAAAAGATGATAATTGTTCAATATTCCAAGAATTCTCAGTTAGAAGAGCACTTACCTTTCTATTGTGCAAATACTGGGGGATTGGGATATTGATTGCATGGAGGGATTTTAAGAGTGTTGGAATCCATGTATCCCATTCAATATCCGTTGTTTGTCCATTCTCAACACAATGAGTAACACATTCTGACAGAGTTGGTAAGAGAGCTGCAATGCTATTCCAAGACCAAGTACCCTTTTTTCTGATGGTTGATGGGTGAAAATGGATCTATTAGGAAAATACTTTGCATCCAAAATTCTTACCCAAAGGGTTTCTGGTTCATTTATCAATCTCCAACTGAGTTTTAGAATCAAAGATTTATTTTGAATCTTTGAAGATTGAAACCCTAAACCCCCCAAGTGTTTTGGTTTGCACAGTTTGTGCAAACAATCAAATGTAGTGTTTTGTTTCCCTGGTTCTCACCATACCAGAATTTAGAATATATGGTGTCCAATTCAGTCCATGCGACTTTGGGGAAGAGAATAGATGACATGGTATAAGAAAGGATTGATGCCAGGGTAGATTGGATTAGGATAGCTCGGTCTGCAAAGCTAAGTAGGTTAGATTTCCAAATTGAGAGTTTGGACTTGACTCTGTTGATCAGGTGTTGAAGGCAATTGCATTTGCTTCTACCATGCGACAAATGGACACCAAGGGCATCCAAGGCCATTTCATCAATTCCCAATAGATTACAAATGGAATGACGCGAGGCATGTGTGACTCCAGAACTGAAAGCAACACCACTTTTTGTCAGATTAATTGTGAGTCATGATAAACTGAAAATACTTCAAGGACACATTTAATATTATTTACATCAGATTGGGTTGCTCTACAGAAAATAAAGGTGTCATCTGCAAAGAAGAGGTGAGAAATTTCTGGTGTGTTCCTAGCGACCTCGATCCCTTTAAAAAAATTCCTATCTTGAAAAAAAGTAAGTAGGCGGGACAAACCTTCCATAGCTAAAATGAACAAGAAGGGGCTGAGTGGGCAGCCTTGTCTCAGGCCACAAGAAGGTTCAAAGAAATTATAGGCTAAGCCATTTAGTTTAATGGAGAAGGACGGCCTACTAATGATATAGCTGATTAGATCTCCCCATCTGTCCCCAAAGCCCAAAAAGTCCAAAATACCTCTAATGAAACCCCATTCCACTTTATTATAAGCCTTTACCATGTCTAGCTTAAGAGCAATCCAACCAGATTTATGTGCAATAATGATGTTATCAGTAATCTGCCTGCCAAGCACAAAAGTAGACTGGTATGGAGAGATTATATGGTGCAGCAGAAGTTTCAATCTTAGGGCAAGAAGTTTAGAAATAAATTAATAAGCAACATTGCAAAGACTTATTGGTCTAAAGTCTTCCACTGAAGCGGGATTTTTTTTTTTTTTTTGGGAATTAGACAAATTAAGTATGATTCAGCCCCGAGGGTAGGGACAAATTTCTAAAAATAATTGTCAATAATTTTGAAATGTCCCATTGAAGGAAATCCTAATATCTGTGGTAGAAGATGGCTTGGGAACCATCCGGTCCAGGTGCTTTGTGTGCTTCCAAGGAGAAAACAACATTCCTTATTCCATCAATGGCAAGAAAAGATGTTAACCTTTCCCTATCCAGATCATCCAAGACCAGTGGGAACAGATCTTTTAGAAGTTCTGGATTTCTAGGGTTAGAGGTAGTGAAAATACTAGTCAAATGGGCTGCAAAAGTAGAGGAAATGTCATTTGGATTAGAGAGATAATCACCAGAAAAAGTTTTCATTGAATCAATTCTTCGGTGGTGTAAATTGGTTTGGGCAACAGAATGAAAAAAACTTTGTGTTTCTGTCCCCATCGTGAATGTATGAGTGTCAGGATTTTTGAAATCAGAACATCTCTTCAGATTTAAGGACCCAATTCAGGTGGGAAGTCAGGAGATTGATGGTGTCCAAGGGTGGGGATGGTAGATCATTCAGGTCTTTTAAGGATTGAAGAAGGTTGCATTTCAAGTTCTCAATGTTTCCAAAGACTTTCCGGTTCCAAGTGGAGAGTCTCCTACTAAGGTTGGCTAGTTTCACTGGAAGTGGTTCACTGCCTAAGGATCTCCAAGAGGTATGGCAAAAAAGGGGGAAATCAGGGTGGAAAGACCAGGCATCATGAAAGTGAAACAACTGCCTGCCCTGTCTAGGTCCTGTTCCAGAGGATAAAAGAATTGGATTATGGTCTGATCCTATCGGAGCCAATTTGTCAAGGATACCGGGCCAAAAAGGGATAACCACGAGTGACTAGCAAAACATTTGTCTAATGCTTCTTTGATAAGCCTAGGTGGTTGTTGGTTATTTGACCAAGTGAAGTTGTTTCCAGGGATTTTAATTTCTTCCAAGCCTAAGCTAGACAGTATTGAGTCTAGTTTGGAAGCAATGGGCGAAAGATTGAAAGGGGATTTCCACCAAATTTGTCAGATTGTCTTATAATATCATGGAAGTCACCAATCATTAAAAAAGGTAGATTAATGGACAGTAAAAAATCTCCAGGTTATCCAAGAAGGTTTTTCTGCAAGTGGTATCCGGTGGGGCATATAGACAAACAAGGACCCAATTTCCAAGAGGGCTCACAATCTCACAAGCCATAAAATTTGATTTCATATGAATCACAGAGAAATTAATGTGATTGGAAAATAAGGACCATATTCCTCCTTTAAGGCCCTTTGCTCCCTCGCTATTCTGGTAAGAACTAAGATTGAGAGACTTGAAAGAAGAAGGAAGTTTGAAGGTGGAATCATCTTTGACTTTGGTTTCACAAAGGAAGACAATATCCGGTTTCACATTTTTGCAATGGGATAATAAGCAGGATTTGGTCAATTTTTTGTGAAGGCCTGTCGTTGAGAAATCAGAAAGATTAGTTCCATATCCGGTTTCACATTCACAATTAAGTATATTGAGAAATCAGAAAGATCAAAGAATACGGTTACCCGGTCGACGGTAGCCTGTGGTTGCCCTTCAACCCCATGTTCACCTGCGAAAGTAGTGTCGTCAGGAAGCTCAACATGGTATGGGGTTGACTCCACTCCAACCCTCTCTCCCACTCCAATTGCATCAGCTATACGTTTCACAAGACTGTCTGGATAGCTTGATGATTCCAGTGCCCTTGTTATGTTGGAGATAAGGTCCTCTCTTGAGTTTTCTTCCTCATAGTCGGGTCACAGCCGCTTTCGGCTCGAGGAGGTAGGAAAAGGGAGTGAAACAGGGTTTTTCATCCCAATGGGTTGATCTGATAGAGTCTGGCCTGGGGAACTAAAGGAGTTGCTGTGATGGGAAATGGAACCGGCTCTGAAAACAAACTATTTAATAGTGATGTTCTTACTTCTTAGCATGATTGATTCGAAGGTATGGGATATCCTCTTCTTTATTTTTTGTTTCAGTAGGTTTTGGGTTGGGAGGCAGGTTTGTGGTCGGTGGGAGGTTTCTTGTGGGGGTGCAATGAACAACATCAGTTGCTGCCGCTGTGAAATTTGGGCTATCCATGAACTAGAAAGCCGTGGAGGATCCAATACTAGGAACTTCAAAGAAAAGTTAAAGTAAGCTTGGAAGGGTTGGGGAGCCACTTGGAACTTGTGAGCTTCCAGTATGTGGAGGGGTATTCAAAGTCCAAATTGTATCATCGATAGCCGTAGGGAAGGTTGGAATGGAAAGGCTAACCGAAATCAGTTCAGTGCCATCAACTTCCATGGGGTGGGGTTGAATAGAGTTCACATTATCACCAGAAGAGGCGATAATGGAAGGGAAGTGACCTGGGGAGAAGGGGAAGTTGTGACTCAAAGCCACCATAAAATCCTGAATGAAGGGGTGGGGTGTTAAAGTGTTGCTGCCGAAAATCCGTATGAGTTGATCCTGCACAAATACAGAAGGCAGAGGCATGGATGTTTATCCAAGGTTAGTCCTCCGACGCCAGTTAGAGATCGGCCGCACAGCTTTTCACAAGGGTAATGGTGTGGGTTTTTCTGCTTACCTTTTTCCCTCCTCTCGGGCCCTCTTTTATAGTCCTTAGGGTTTAGGGTTTCTCTTTTCCTTGGAGGAGTTCTCCTCGGGTCCGCCTCCTTTCCTCTTCGAGTCCTACTCGGATACGTCTTATCCCCTTCGTGGGGAATATTCTCTTCATGCGGTTGACGCGGTCAGACTCCTCGTAGCCTCTAATAGGTGAGTGACACGTGTCCTCTCCTTAGATACCACGTGTTCTTACCCTACTGGGAAATCAATTTTACTGTATCAGTAGCCCCCTTACTCTCACCAAGAGGCTCTTCCTGTGGGAGTAATCAAGTTTTTCATCATTTTTTCTCATTCATGCGTCCCTTCGGCCATATTCCTTCGGCATCGACTTTAGTTTTGCTTGCGACCAAAACCTTCGGTCAGGTCCGCTCGGCCTTGGCCTAAGCGCCCAACCGAGGTAAAGACCTTCGATCAGATCCGCTCGGCCTTAGCCTGATCTCCCAACCAAGGTGAGGACCTTCGGTCAGGTCCGCTCGACCTTAGCTTGAGCTCCCAACCGAGGTGAAGACCTTCGATCAGGTCCGCTCAGCCTTAGCCTGAGCTCCCAACCGAGGTGAGGACCTTCGGTCAAGTCCACTCGGCTTTGACCTGAGCTCCCAACCAAGGTTATGACCTTCAGTCAAGTCAGATCAGCTTTGGCCTGAGTCCCCATCTAGGCAGGGACCTTCGATCAGGTCAGCTCGGCCTCAGCCTGAGCTCCCAACCAAGGTGAGGGCCTTTGGTCAGGTCCGCTCGGCCTTAGCTTGAGCTCCCAACCAAGGTGAGGACCTTCAGTCAGGTTTGCTCGGCCTTAGCCTGAGCTCCCAACCGAGGTGAGGACCTTCGATCAGGTCCGCTTGGCCTCGGCCTAAGCTCCCAACCGAGGTGAGGACTCGGCCTCGGCCAGAGCTCCCAACCACGGTGAGGACCTTCGATCAAGTCCGCTCGGCCTCGGCCTAAGCTCCCAACCGAGGTGAGGACCTTCTGTCAGGTCCGCTCGGCCTTAGCCTGAGCTCCCAACCGAGGTGAGGACCTTCGGTCAGGTCCGCTCGACCTTGGCCTGAGCTCCCAATCGAGGTTATGACCTTCGGTCAAGGCAGCTCGGCCTTGGCCTGAGCCCCCAACTGAGGTAGGGACCTTCGGTTAGGTCAGCTTGGACTGAGCTCCCAACTGAGGTGAGGACCTTTGGTCAAGTCCACTTGGCCTTAGCCTGAGCTCCCAACCGAGGTGAGGACCTTCAGTCAGGTCTGCTCGGCCTTAGCCTGAGCTCCCAATCGAGGTTAAGACCTTCGGTCAGGTCCGCTCAGCCTCGGCCTAAGCTCCCAACCGAGGTAGGGACCTTCGGTCAGGTCTGCTCGGCCTTGGTCTGAGCTCCCAACCGAGGTAGGGACCTTTGGTCAGGTCTGCTCTGGTGTAGATCTCGAGGGGTGATAATTGGTGATGTGACAGCGCCATTAATGCTCGGGCAGTCGTATCATTTTCTTCTATTATAAAGTGGGGGGCCATTTGTGGGTCACTTTTGTTTTTCCCTCGGAGAGCCTTCCTTCGGTCTAGGTGTTCCCTCTCCTTTAGCGCTTCGTCTTCACCAAAAGTAAGTATGATGTCTTGTTCATCCGAGTACAGTCCCTTGTCCTCTGGGAGGACGATGTCTAACCATAGGTTTCGGAGTCCAAGGGGGTCCAAGGGATGTCCTCGGACTCTTGCCCCGATTCACCCTCTGCTCGTGACTCGTCGTCCGCTGCCTCGTTGTCTGGGTCCAAGGGTGGCTCAAACGGTGAGGGATTCAGGGAGAGGGTGCTTGAATCCTGAGCCTAGACCCAGGACCCTCTTGACGTGGAGGCTCTCCACATTGTTTCCACCATGGACGAGCTGGAGCTGGGGGAGCTAAGGGTCGCCTTCAATATCTTAGACGCTTTTGAGCTCCGGCTACTGAAATCGACAGACCGAGCCAGCTATCAGAACTCTGAAGAGTTGTGCTTATATGAGGAGGCGTTTAAGGCCGGCCTTCGACTTCCCTTCCATCCTTTCTATGCCCGGGTGTTTTGGCACTACGAAATTTATCCGACCCGACTGACACCAAACGGATGGCGACAGATGCTCAGCTTCGTCGTCCTTTTCTTTAGGCACCAGAGGCCTCTCTCCCTCCCTCTCTTCGTCAACTGCTTCCTCCTTCAGGCCTGTAAGGGGCTTTCGGGCTGGTACTACTTCAGCCCTCGGAAAGACCTTCGGCTGCTTAATGGTTACCCAACGTCGATCCACGGGTGGAAGGAGAAATTCTTCTTCATGAGGTCATCCGAGGGGGTGCCCTTCGGCACCGTTTGGGATATCCTCGATCTGAGGACGGTGAACTCCACCCCTGCCCTTCTTGGGATAGACGCGGAGTCGATGGCGATGGCAAAGTGTCAAGACACCTGCCCTCTAGTTGAGTCTGACGCAATTTTGTTCAGATTCGGGCTTAGCCCTGGTGAGTTAGGCCAGCCCAATTTTACTTGCCACCGGTACTTGTGTTCCATACTAACTCCCTTCGTCTTCATGCAGTGCAAATCTCCAGGGCCGAGGCTAGGGCTGCAACTGCAGAGAGGCAAGTCCAAATAAGGGAGGCCAGAGCGCAGGATGCGTAGCAGCAGCAAAGGCTGAAGAGGAAAGAGAAGAAGGGGCCCCCCTCCAAAGAAAATGTCCAGGGTTGAAGGACCCAGTACCGAAGCCGTCCAGGCCCTCGCTGCTCCGGGCCATGGCTTGTCTACCCGAGACTCTTCCCCCATGGCAGACTTCAGAAGCCCGAGGGCTAGGAATGTTAGGGCTGAGGTTGGCTTCGTCCCTCGGTGGTCGATTAAAGAAGATGACACTCTGTCCGCCGGGCGTGTCACTTGTGAGCTGGTACTGAAGGGTAGCCTCACCTGAGACGCCGCCGAAGCACAACGAAAAGGGATGGCTGCCATGATCACTAGCGCCTGCATCTTCATGGCAGGGGTAAGCTTCGGTCTTCGGAACCTTAATTTATTATCATTGCAACATACTGACCATCGATCTTATGCATGCCCAAAACCAAGTGGGTCAGCTGGCGATGCGGGCCGAAGCCATGTCCCAAGACCTCAAGGCTTCCAAATGCAAGAATTCAGTCTTGGAGAACGAGCATTCGATTCTCCTCAAGAAGGTGGAGCACCTTAAAGTGGACCTTCTTCGTACTCACCAGGAATGCGATCAAAAGCTTGCGGAACTAAAGGCGCAAATAACGGTAAGGGTTCAGGAGGCCGAGACCAAAGGGGCCGAGAAGTATAAGGCCTCTGAGGGCTTTCGGGAGGAGGTTAAGCGTGCAATCGCCCCTGGGTTCACAATGGGTGCTACTGAGGTCCGAGACTAGGTCCTCGAGCATTACCCAGAGGTCTCTTTCAAGGACAGTGGGCTCATCTTCGAAGAGGAGTGTGTTAAGGCAACCCCAACAGCCACCAAGATTCCTGACGCCGACGGTGAAGGCTATAGCGAGGAAGGTGAGGTTCAGCTACAACGTGAGGTGCCTCTGACTCCTAGTCACGATGGCTCTAATGGGGAGACCCTCCACCATGCTGACGACGAGGCCGTGAATCCGATAGACGCCCCCTGAAGCCACTCTGCACCTTACCTTAGCCTTCGGGCTCTTTTTTTTTTTGTGATGTGAGCCTTCGGGCCTTTTTAATGAATGAATATTTCCGTTTCTTCGGATACCTTTGCCTTTTGCTTTCTCATATTTTCTTTTTGATAAGGGATCTTTAGCCCGTAGGTGGGTGCAAGAAGGTCGAACCCCTCGGTGGCCCAAGGATTAATATGCCTCTACTCTAGTACAAGGCTTGGTTCTGCTCCATTGGCTTATCCGAGAGGTTTCCCATGTCTGAGGGTTGTGGACTTGAGGGATTCTAAACAAGTAGGATTCGGTTGGTGCCCCCGACCGAGGTAAGGACCTTCGGTCAGGTCCGCTCGACCTCTGCCTAAGCTCCCGATCGACGTTGTAACCTTCGGTCAGGTTAGCTCAGCCTTAGCCAGAGCCCCCAACCGAGGTAAGGACCTTCGGTCAGGTCCGCTCGGCCTTGGTCTGAGCCCCCAATCGAGGTTGTGACCTTCGGTTAGGTCAGTTTGGCCTTAGCCAGAACCCCCAACCAAGATAAGGACCTTCGGTTAGGTCTACTCGGTCTTAGCCTAAGCTCCCAACCTAGGTTAAGACCTTCGGTCAGGTTCACTCGGCCTTGGCCTGAGCTCCCAACCCAGGTTGTGACCTTCGGTTAGGTCTGCTCGGCCTTAGCCTGAGCTCCCAACTGAGGTGTTGGCCTTCGATCAGGTCTACTCGGTCTTAGCCTGGGTTGTGACCTTTGGTCAGGTCTGCTAGGCCTTAGCCTGAGCTCCTAACCGAGGTGTTGGCCTTCGGTCAGGTCTACTCGGTCTTAGCTTGAGCTCCCAACCCAGGTTGTGACCTTCGGTTAGGTATGCTCAGTCTTAGCTTGAGCTCCCAACCGAGGTGTTGGCCTTCGGTCAGGTCTGCTCGGTCTTGGCCTGAGCCCCCAACTGAGGTTTCGGCCTTCGGTCAGCTCAGCTCGGCCTTCGCCTGAGCTCCCAACCTAGGTGGGGACCTTCAGTTGTATCCCTTTGTCAAGTCTCCTTTGGCTCTGCCTTGATCAACAACCGTGGTGATGACCGAGGTAAGGACCTTCGGCAAAGCTAAAGCCACCAAACAGGAGAATTCCTATCAATTGCCGTAAACTAGCTTACATATTTTTCTTAAGTAAAATCATCCGGAGAGCTTAGGATGAGGAGTTACAACTAGAAAGTGCTTAGGAGCAAAAAATTACAAAATGTGATCGTTTGCTACTTCTCTACTGATTGCTTGCTACTTCTCTACTGGTAGAATTTTCTTAAGTTCTTCAAGTTCCACGATCGGGGTACCCTTTCTCCCCCATAGTCTCCAGGTGATAGGAACCCGGTCGTATTATCCTTGAGACACTGTAAAGACCTTCCCAATTCGGAGCTAGCTTTCCTTGATGCCTCGGGTCTGATATTTCTGCCCTTCTGAGGATGAGGTCACCCATTTTGTAATTGTTCTTTCGGACTTTGGAGTTATAGTGCCTCACAACCCTCTGCTGGTAGGCGGTGATCCTTTCTTGTAAGGTGTCCCTGACTTTGGTCAAGAGGTCTAAATTCGCTCAGAGTCCTTTATCGTTTTCTTCTTCATTGTAGTACTGAATCCGATGGGTTACGGCCCCTACCTCCACCAAAAGTATAGCTTCGGTGCCGTAAGTTAAAATGAAGGGTGTTTCTCCGGTGGCTGACCTCTCAGTTGTGCTGTAAGCCCAGAGGATATTATACAACTCATCTGTCCATAACCCTTTGGCATCATCTAGTCTCTTCTTTATTCCTTGGAGCAGGGTATGGTTGGTTACCTCTGTCAGCCCGTTGGTCGATGGATAACCGATAGATGTTTTCCTGTGGTCAATGCCAAGGGCATCACAAAACAAGCAGAAAGTTGGGTTAGCGAACTGAGTTCCATTGTCCATTACCACCACCCGAGGGATTCCAAATCGATAGACTACCGCCCTCTGGAAAAAGTTCCTTACATTCTTTTTGGATATCATCGCCAGTGCTTCGGCCTCTGCCCATTTGGTGAAGTAGTCTACCGCCACCACTACAAACTTCCTTTGTCTCGTGGCCAGGGGGAATGGGCCCAGGATGTCCATTCCCCACATGGAGAATGGTATCGAGCTTGATAGGGATGAGAGCTCGATAGAGTGTTGCCTAGGGACGGGGGTGAATATCTGGCACTTGACGCACTTCCTAACTAACGACTCCACGTCCTTCCTCATTGTTGGCCAGAACAGGCCCTGCCTCAGCACTTTATGTGCCAAGGCCCGGGCTCCCAGGTGTTGGCCGTATATCCCTTCATGCACTTCTTGGAGTGCATACTCGCCATCGGCGGGGTTCAGGCACTTGAGGTACAGCACGGTGAACCCTATTTTGTACAGCTTCAGAAGGAAGCGTGCTGAACTCATTCGTACTTTCCTTGCCTCGTCCCTATTCTCGGGGAGCTTTCCTTCCTTTAGGTATTCGGTTATGGCATCCATCCAGCTATGGCCGTGTTCTCCTACAGGTAATACCTCTTGGGGTCTTTTGGTACTCAGTTGTGGTAGCACTTCAAAATACACCAATCGTCCAAGGTCTACAAAGTCGGAGGTGGCCAACTGCCACAGTGAGTCTAAACTAGCATTCTCTTCTCATGGCACCTGCCTTATCTCGAATTCCTTGAAGGCTATTATTCTTTCTCGCACTGTCTTCAAGTACCCAGCCATCCTTTGTTCTTTGGCTTCGTAGTCTCCATTCACCTGTCGTACCACGAGCTGTAAATCACTATACACCACCAGCTTCTGTACCATCAAAGCCCGTGCCAGCTTAATTCCCACTATTAACACTTCGTACTTTGCTTCGTTGTTGGAGGCATCGAAGTCGAACCATAGGGCATACTCAATCTTGAAACCTCTGGGGCTGACCAATATGATCCCTGTTCGCTTCCCGCTTCCCGCGCTGTTGGAAGACTCCTGGGGATCTTCAAGGAGCGTCGTCTCGGCTATGAAGTCTGCGAGGGCCTGTGCTTTTATTATGGTTCTCGGTTTGTACTGGATGTTGAATTCTCCCAACTATATGGCCCAGTTTACCAGCGACCGGACATATCTGGCCGCTGCAGTATCTTCTTCAGGGGCTGGTCTGTGAACATGCATACTGTATGTGATTGAAAATAGGGCCTCACCTTTCTTGCCGTTGTTACCAGGGTGAATGCCACTTTCTCCGTCTTTCTATATCTTGTTTCGGCATCCAGCAGGGTTTGGCTGATGTAGTATATCGGCCGTTGTTGCCTTCCTTCTTCCTTTATCAGTACTGCACTTACAGCTACTGCTAATACAACAAGGTACAATTACAAGGTATCCCCGGTGTTTTCCTTTGTCAACAGTGGGGGTGCAGCCAGGTACTCCTTCATTTGTTCAAAGGACTTTTTACATTCCTCCGTCCATTCGAACTTTTTTGATCCCTTCAAGGCTCTGAAGAAGGGGAGGCATCTGTCAGCCGATCGAGATAGGAATCACCCTAGGGCGGCGACTCTGCCTGTTTGCTCCTGGACTTGCTTCACATTCTAAGGTGACCTCATATCTCGAATGGCTTGTATTTTCACTGGATTGGCTTCAATTACCCTCTCCGAGACAATAAAGTCGAGGAACTTTCCCGAGGCAACTCCGAATGCGCACTTTGTCGGGTTCAGCTTCATGTCGTACTGCCTCAGCACCTGGAACGCCTTTTCTGAGTCTTGAATGTGTTGTTTTGTCTTTAGGATTTTTACAAGCATATCGTCCACATATACCTCCATGGTTTTTCCGATCATCCCCTTGAAGATTTTATTCACCAACCTTTGATAGGTGGCCCCTGGGTTTTTTAGCCCAAAGGGCACGACTTCATAGCAGTACAAGCCCCCCTCGGTCACGAAGGATGTCTTCGGGACATCACCCTCAGGCGTCTTAATCTGATTGTACCCTGAGTATGCATCCATGAAGCTCAATGCCTTGTATCCTGCCATGGCATCGATGAGGAGATCTATTTTCGACAGGGGTATCCGTCCTTTGGGTAGGTCTTGTTTAGATCGGTGAAGTCGATGTAGATCCTCCACTTTCCATTTTCCTTCGGGACCATCACCACGTTGGATATCCACTCCGGATATTGGATCTCGCGGATGAACTGGGCCTTCAGCAACTTCTCTACTTCTTCATCTATTTTTTGCTGCCTTTCGGGGGAAAAGGTCCTATTCTTCTGTTGCACTGGCTTCTTTATCGGGTTGACACTCAGATGATGCTCTATTACCTCTCGGTCTATTCCAGGCATGTTTAAGGCCGACCAGGCGAAGATGTCAGAGTTGTTTCAGAGGAACGAGATGAGTTTTTCTCGTTGTTGCCTTGGCATTGTAGCCCCGACCTGGAATTGGCGAGTGTTATCCCCCTCTTTGGCATCAACTTGTATCATATCCTCAGCCGGTTCCCCCCTTTGATAACTGGTGTCATCATGCAGATTTTCTATCAGGAGTGCCTTGCTCGCCTTCTCTCTTCCCCATAAGGTAGTGGCATAGCATCTCTGGGATGCCTCCTGATCGCCTCGACATTCACCGACACCGTTCTTGGTTGGGAATTTCATCTTGAGATGTGGTGTGGAGACGACAACTTTAGCAGGTTTAAACCAACTCTCCCTAGTATGGCATTGTATGCCGAAGCAATGCCTATTACCAGGAAGTTGATCATAACTGTTACTTGACGATCTCCGGTACCAGCTCTTACTGGCAACTCAATCGATCCCTCCACTTTTATTGGGACGCCAGAGAATCCCTGCAATGGGTGTTCGACTTTCTTCAGCTTTTCCTCGTCCAAGCCCATCTTCTGGAAAGCCTCAAGGAACAGGATATCAGCTGAACTGCCGTTATCCACCAAGATCCTCTTCACTCTACAATCAGCAATGGTCATGGTGACTACCAGGGCGGCGTCGTGCGGAGTGTGCACCCCTTCCAGATCGTCGTCAAAAAAGGAAATTACCATTCCCGCTCTCGCCTTCTTGTTCGACCATTCAGCCACATGTACACTTCTCACATAGGCTTTTGCTTTCCTGGCCGAGACTGAACTTTGTCCAGCGGCTAGGCCTCCACAGATTGTCACTATAACCCTAGTTGGGCTTTTATTCTCATCCCGGAGGTGATGGTTAGCTTCCTTGGGTGTCCAGTCCCTTTGTCGCTCTTGATTGCCTCTGCGGGCTGGCCCCCTTCTTTCATAGCGGCCTCTGCCATCTCTACGATGATTGTCCCTACGGTCATTACTGTCTTGGGCATCCTCCTTTTTACGGTCCACAAATCGGCCTAGATATCCTCTTCGGATCATTCCCTCTATTTCCCCCTTGAGGTGCCAACAGTCTTCGGTGTTGTGGCTGTGGTCCCTATGAAAGTGGCAATATCTGTCCATATTGCGTCTCTCGGGGTGTCGTCCTATCTTCCCTGGCCACTTCATGGCTCTGGCATTCGGGGAGTCTTTTATCTACGTCAGTACATCCGTTCGTCTTCAGTTCAGGGGTGCGTATTTCTTGAACTTCCTTGGTGGACTGGGTGCCCTACCACGTTCAGGCTTTCGTCTTTTGCTTTCTTCGGAAGGTTTGTCATCACCCCTTGATATCCTTTTCCTTCCCGTCTTCCTTTCAGCTTCTTCATCGGCTTGAAGGGTTTCTTCCATCTGGATGTACTTATCGCACCGAGCTTTCAACTCAGCCAGGTTCCTCGGTGTATGCTTTGCCAAAGACTTTTCAGCTCCTTATCCTTGACGCCTCCCAGCAGGGCTGTGAATTCTTTTTTCGAGTCCAGACCTCTGATCGTGATCTTCTCTTGTTGGAAGCGCTTCATGTAGTTTCGCAGTGATTCTCCTTCATGTTGCTTGACGTTGGTCAAACTCAACATGGTCTTCTGAAAGGGTTGGCTACTGGAGAATCCCTTCACGAAGAAGTAACTTAGATCGTTGAAGCTGTGGATCAACTTCATCGGTAACTGGTTGTACCATAGTCTTGCCGCTCCTCTGAACGTCAATGGTAGGGCGCGACACATGATGTTTTCCAAGACTCTATGGAACTGCATAGCGACCTTGAAGCCTTCCAGATGATTGACGAGGTCCCTAGACCCATCGTAGGTGTCATACTTTGGCAGGCGAAAGCTGATCGGGAGTGGGTCCCTCATGACCTCATCAGCTAAAGCCGTGTCATTAGTGAGGTCTGGCTCACGAGCTCCCGTCTGATTTTCTGCCACCTTCTTGATCTCATCTTTTAGGTCCAGGATCATCTGCTTCAACCCCGAGTCCTCGTGTCTCTGTTCGGCTCCTTGGCGTGGTTCCCTATGTCGATCCCCGACTGCATGTCGTGCCCTACCCCTGGGTGCGGGACTTTCCCTCATTGCTCGATTTCAAAGATTATGACCGGACCTTTTTGATCCTATACTGCTCTGGTCCTCATCTTGAGCTCTCTCAGGCTGGATATGGGGGCCTTGTGATGCTCCGCCGGTCTTCTGAGAGACAGCTTTGGAGACCTCCTTCTTTACCTCGGCCATTTGATCATATTTCTCCTGGAGGGCCTCGAACTACTCCCTTGTCACATATTCCTACGTTCCAGGAGGGGGTGGAGGATTACTATCTCCACGCACCGAATATCCGGCCGAACATTGGTACCTCACGGAACCTTCCTGATCATTGTTTCCCCTTGCTCCTCCGATTTTCGTCAAGGGAGGGAGCCTTCTTGAAGGTTCCTCCTCCCCCATGTTTATATTCAAAGCTGCTCTAGTGTTCCTACGCTTGTAGGTTCTCCCCACCATTACTGTTGTTTCCCACGGACGACACCAATCTGTTGCTGCTGAAACTCCGTATGAGCTGATCATGCACAAATATAGAAGGCAGAGGCCTGGATGTTTATCCGGGGTTAGTCCTCCGACGCCGAAGTTAGAGATCGACCGCACAGCTTTTCATAAGGGTAATGGTGTGGGTTTTTATGCTTACCTTTTTCCCTCCTCTCGGGCCCTCTCTTATAGTCCTTAGGGTTTAGGGTTTCTCTTTTCCTTGGAGGAGTCCTCCTTGGGTCCACCTCTTTTCCTTTTTGAGTCCTACTCGAATACGTCTTATCCCCTTCGTGGGGAATATTCTCTTCACGCGGTCGACGCGGTCAGACTCCTTGCAGCCTCTAACAAGTGAGCGACACGTGTCCTCTCCTTAGATACCACGTGTTCTTACCCTACTGGGCAATCAATTTGGCCGTATCATAAAGAGATGTGGATTCATTGCTTGCTTTTGGGGGGGTTGTAAACAGTGAGGATAAATGGGAGATGTTTACCATTAAGGGAAGGGTGAGAGCTTGACAAAAGGCGCCGGTAGTGGGGATATCAGCCTTGCGGATTTTCTTTAGTTCGTTGCCGTTTTGAATATATTGTGTGTACTCCAGTCTTTAATTAAGAAAATTTCCTCAACCATTTATAGTGATTCTCCTTCTCTTTTTGATAATGAATCAATCATGTAATTCTCCATCCGATTCTCTTAAAACGATTCAACAAATGGAAAAAAACTAGGAAGACCCAACCCATTGCACAAGAATAAACCTAGGGTCTGAAAGGTATTTAAACGACTATATCACTAAGCTTTTGAACGAATTCAAAGGTATTTGATTGGTCATAGAAGTACATGCATAGTATAACACCCTTTTTCCATTATATCTTAGGGCCCGTTTGATAACGTAACCAGAAACGTGTTTCTGTGTTTTCTTGTTCTCCGAAACAAAGAAACGACATAAATACCGTTTGGTAAAAGTGTTCTATTTCACTTGTTTCTTGAAACATAAATTGAAATTTATAACAATTTATGCTCCAAGAAACATGAATGACGAAACAAGTTTTACTTGTTTCACTCGTTTCTCGAAACAAAATTGGGGTACAAACAATCGATCGACCACGGGGTACAAACAATCGATCGACTACATACCCTTCTTCATCTTGTTGGTGGAACACCTTTCATCGTCACCCTCTTCATCACCGTCGCTGCTCGGTGCGGCTACGAGGAGCTCTCGAAGACTGCTACCGCTCAGACAAGAAACATTCGTCTCTCTCTCTTTGGCCTTACTTCAACCTCATGGAAAGGATGGAATTTGGGCCATTCCCGATCGGGGCCCTTCCCATTGCCGCCATCGATCTGCATCGTAACAGATTGGGATGGACTGGGGAATTGCAGGGAGGGCGGAGGTGGGAGCAAGGGGGAGGAGTTGGGGAGCCCTTTGCTTATGAAACTAAACCTAGTTCAGAGGATGGATTCTTCGTCTCCGGCGCCGATGGGGATCTCAAACTCAGTTCACAAAATGGGTTCTCGATCTTTAGATCTGACGGCCTTACGGCTGACTCCGCCATGGCATCCGAGCCTTCCGCAGCCCCTCTGGCCAAGCTTTAGCACAGCCCGTTGCAGGCCCTCATAGCCAGCAACCCCCTTACCCGTTTCACTTTCTCTCTCTACTCTCTCTCTCTAGGGTTTATTTCATATACAAAGTTCACACGCGTCTCTGCAAATCGAAACTCGAAAGGCAAAGGAACTACAAGTGGAGAATTTGTACCAGTACAATCCAGAGTTATCCGGCAAAGGAAGCGACGGAATCCGGCAATTTTAGGAGTATAAGAGGGTAAGATTTGCATCAGGAAATAGCCACAGAGAGAGAGAGAGAGAGAGAGAGAGAGAGAGAGAGAGGGAGGATATGGTGATGTGGGGGTCGTCGTAGATTTACGGTGGACGGGAGAGTTGAGGTGAACGCTGGGTCGGGGGTGAGAGCGAGAGAGGGAGGAGATGCAGACTGCTTGTGAGCCTTATGGGTCCAGAACCTCATGGTTCCAGAAACAAGAATTATCAAACACCTCTCTTACCTGTTTCTGTCTCCAGAAACAACAATTTCTGTTTCTGCCGTTTCTTGGAACAGAAACGGCAGAAACGTTATCAAACGGGCCCTTAGTATAATACTGGTGAAACAAAATTTACGTGGAATGAATCTTAAGTGGACCTTCAAGATTAAAAAGAGGCCACCACAACAACTCAATATATGTTGGGTTTCTAGAAGTCATAAGAGAATTAGAGGGATGGACCATCCCGGATGGTTCGGAGGAGGAGGAGGAGAAATAATAAAATTCATCTGAGGATGGAAGCTTACAAGTGATGAGAACCAGTTAATAGAAGAAGTAATGCAGTCATTTCAAAATAGAAGGGGAGAAGGTGGAACTGGGAGAGTAGTATTTGTTAGAGGACTAATAGAACTTTTCCAATTTTAGTATAATAAAACAATATATTATTCACATTTAGGTGGACTTCGAGGTCAAATAGCTACATTTTCCCAATATGGTTTACTTTCGAGGGGCATTTTGATCATTTTGGTAAAATGATTTCTAACATTGTTGAGATAAAACATTCCCACATTCTTGAAGAGGCATTCATCATCCTCAGAACACAATCCGGGTAAAAGAAAAATGATGTTAACTTAAACCAGGACCTTGACGCTCTATCTTGGCTTCCTCCTCATGATTTAAATTTGAAAATTGAAAGATTCAGTAGCTGATTGCCTATATCCCTACATGTCTATTGTCACTCAACACATAAAACTTTTGAACACGTGGCATCATCAAAATTAAAGACTTATAATTCTTACGGGAAAACAGAACCCTGTCCTATTGGTGCATGAAACACCCTAAGACAAGGAGTTCAAAAAGACCTCGCTCCCTCGTGTCTATGGCCTTGAAGATGTCCTCTCATTGGTCTAGTACATTGGTGTTTCCTACACCAGTAGGATAAGGCTCATTTGCTCGACTCTTAGATTCAATGGCTGATCGCACATTTTTTGAGAGTGGTCGAGATTCATCAATCACCTATTGGTGTCAATACATATGGTTGAAGTGCTATTGAAAGAGTTATGCAGTGCTCAGCCTCCTGAGACGGATAATTCCCTTGTTCAAAGCTATGTTACCCCTGATCTACTATAGGGTTCTTGGTTTGCCCCTCCACAAGACATTGTCAAGGATAACGTGGATGTTTCCTTCATTCAGAAAGAAGGAAGCGGGAGATTAGGCATTATTATTCGTGATCACAAAGGAGCATGAGCTCATGCATACTCTGAGCTATCCTTTATGTCATCCATCTTAGTGGGAGAAACTAAAGCTATTAGATTTGAAATTCTTTGTGCTTTCACCGAAGGATTCTTTCGTCTTATCATGGAATCTTATGACAAGGAAGTTATTGACATAGGAGCGTTAAAACTTGGACCGAACGAAACCGATCCTTATTGGATTGGTTTTGGACTAAGGTATGTTGGAACCGATTAAAAATCAGACCAATTCGAACTGACCAATAACCAAATTGAATCCAAACCAAATGGAACAGATAAAATAAAAGTGATTATGAGGTTATAAATAGGTTAATTGATTATCCATTTTTTACAATATTAGTGAGAATATTTTTTATTTTAAGGGGAATTGTTATAATCAATGAGTATGAGGGTTTTGAATAAAGAAATTGATTTGTAAATTGTAACAATGCTTCCATTGATCTCTTTGTTCACTATAGAAAATTAGTTGGATAGTTAAATGAATGATTGGATGGTAGGGCTCATTTTGTGGTTTCAATATTAGTTATATTCTTTCTTATTTAAAAAAAAGAAAGAAATTAATTATCTTCTTAGTAATTAGTTATTAATTGGTTTCAATCTTAGTTATCTTTCCTTTACAATGATAAACTAAACTTTCGTCAAATCTTTCGTCACTACAGGTTATGAATGTAAGATTTCATTATAGTTCAAGATCAATAATAAATCAATCTAAATTGGTGTTAACTCGATATTGAAAAACTGAAATAAACTGAAACCAAATCAAACTAAAATCCAAATCAACTGAAAACCAAAATTCCTTAACAGATTAGTTTTGGTCTCTCTCATTTCTAGATCAAAACTGATTCAACCCGATTAATACCGAGCCAAATCAACCATTCGACACCCCTATTGACATTTTATTAGATCCAACCATATTCAATCCTTTTGAGATTATTAGTATGTGTATTATTGACGACATTAGTATGTCTATTATTGAAGACATTCGAAGTCTTTGCAGTCCTCCTATTGATTGTTCTTTTACTCATCCCAAGGGTTTATTAATGGCATTGTTGATGTACTTGCAAGGAAAGACACACCCTTTTGATGTAGGATGCTTTTGCCTCATCCACTTCTTGGCTTTTTCCACTTTGCGTAATGGAGGCCTCAACAACCAAATTCCCCTTGGATAAATTTCCCCTATAACCCCCACCCCA